>NC_051160.1:182820199-182900198 GCF_013339745.2 Dermacentor silvarum | reverse complement strand
ATCTCGAACTTCTTTGCCTATAACGAGTAGAATACCAGTGGCTCAAGGTAATTCAATCTGAAATCTGGCCATTTTTGGATAACGAGTTCGCAGAACTACAGATGGTTTATCAGAAAGAATTATGGATCTTTTATAATTAGGTTTTAACTATGAAATGCAGCACATTGCCAGTAACTAGTTTAATAGAACATGCTTTGGCTCCTAAATCATGAAATCTCGAACTTTGCCTTAAAAAAGTAGAATAACACTGGCTCTAAGTAATTCAATCTGAAATCTGACCATTTTAGGCTAACGAGTTCCCAGAACCCCGAATGGTTTATCAAAAAGAATTATGGATCTTTTCTAGTTGTGTTAACGAAGAAATGCAGCACATTCACAATATCGAGTTTAATAGAACATGCTTAGGCTCCTAAACAATGAAATCTCGAACTTGTTTGCCTGTAACAAGTAGAATAGCACTGGATCTAGGTAACTTACAATAAAATCTGACCATTTACGGGTAAAGAGTTCGCAGAACTACAAATGGTTTATCAGAAAGAAGTGGTGGATCTTTCTAGGTATGTGTTAACGAAGAAATGCAGCTCATTGCCAGTAACGAGTTGAATAGAACGTGCTTTGGCTCCTTAAACGACGAAATCTCGAACTTCTTTGCCTGTAACGAGTAGAATAGCACTGGCTCCAGGTAATTCAATCTGAAATCTGGCTATTTTCGGGTAACGAGTTCGCAGAACTACAAATGGTTTATCAGAAAGAATTGTGGATCTTTTCTAGGTATGTGTTAACGAAGAAATGCAGCTCATTGCCAGTAACGAGTTGAATAGAACGTGCTTTGGCTCCTAAACGACGAAATCTCGAACTTCTTTGCCTGTAACGAGTAGAATAGCACTGGCTCCAGGTAATTCAATCTGAAATCTGGCGATTTTCGGGTAACGAGTTCGCAGAACTACAAATGGTTTATCAGAAAGAAGTGTGGATCTTTTCTAGGTATGTGTTAACGAAGAAATGCAGCTCATTGCCAGTAACGAGTTGAATAGAACGTGCTTTGGCTCCTAAACGACGAAATCTCGAACTTCTTTGCCTGTAACGAGTAGAATAGCACTGGCTCCAGGTAATTCAATCTGAAATCTGGCGATTTTCGGGTAACGAGTTCGCAGAACTACAAATGGTTTATCAGAAAGAATTGTGGATCTTTTCTAGGTATGTGTTAACGAAGAAATGCAGCTCATTGCCAGTAACGAGTTGAATAGAACGTGCTTTGGCTCTAAACGACGAAATCTCGAACTTCTTTGCCTGTAACGAGTAGAATAGCACTGGCTCCAGGTAATTCAATCTGAAATCTGGCTATTTTCGGGTAACGAGTTCGCAGAACTACAAATGGTTTATCAGAAAGAATTGTGGATCTTTTCTAGGTATGTGTTAACGAAGAAATGCAGCTCATTGCCAGTAACGAGTTGAATAGAACGTGCTTTGGCTCTAAACGACGAAATCTCGAACTTCTTTGCCTGTAACGAGTAGAATAGCACTGGCTCCAGGTAATTCAATCTGAAATCTGGCGATTTTCGGGTAACGAGTTCGCAGAACTACAAATGGTTTATCAGAAAGAATTGTGGATCTTTTCTAGGTATGTGTTAACGAAGAAATGCAGCTCATTGCCAGTAACGAGTTGAATAGAACGTGCTTTGGCTCTAAACGACGAAATCTCGAACTTCTTTGCCTGTAACGAGTAGAATAGCACTGGCTCCAGGTAATTCAATCTGAAATCTGGCGATTTTCGGGTAACGAGTTCGCAGAACTACAAATGGTTTATCAGAAAGAATTGTGGATCTTTTCTAGGTATGTGTTAACGAAGAAATGCAGCTCATTGCCAGTAACGAGTTGAATAGAACGTGCTTTGGCTCTTAAACGACGAAATCTCGAACTTCTTTGCCTGTAACGAGTAGAATAGCACTGGCTCCAGGTAATTCAATCTGAAATCTGGCGATTTTCGGGTAACGAGTTCGCAGAACTACAAATGGTTTATCAGAAAGAATTGTGGATCTTTTCTAGGTATGTGTTAACGAAGAAATGCAGCTCATTGCCAGTAACGAGTTGAATAGAACGTGCTTTGGCTCTTAAACGACGAAATCTCGAACTTCTTTGCCTGTAACGAGTAGAATAGCACTGGCTCCAGGTAATTCAATCTGAAATCTGGCGATTTTCGGGTAACGAGTTCGCAGAACTACAAATGGTTTATCAGAAAGAATTGTGGATCTTTTCTAGGTATGTGTTAACGAAGAAATGCAGCTCATTGCCAGTAACGAGTTGAATAGAACGTGCTTTGGCTCTTAAACGACGAAATCTCGAACTTCTTTGCCTGTAACGAGTAGAATAGCACTGGCTCCAGGTAATTCAATCTGAAATCTGGCGATTTTCGGGTAACGAGTTCGCAGAACTACAAATGGTTTATCAGAAAGAATTGTGGATCTTTTCTAGGTATGTGTTAACGAAGAAATGCAGCTCATTGCCAGTAACGAGTTGAATAGAACGTGCTTTGGCTCCTAAACGACGAAATCTCGAACTTCTTTGCCTGTAACGAGTAGAATAGCACTGGCTCCAGGTAATTCAATCTGAAATCTGGCGATTTTCGGGTAACGAGTTCGCAGAACTACAAATGGTTTATCAGAAAGAATTGTGGATCTTTTCTAGGTATGTGTTAACGAAGAAATGCAGCTCATTGCCAGTAACGAGTTGAATAGAACGTGCTTTGGCTCCTAAACGACGAAATCTCGAACTTCTTTGCCTGTAACGAGTAGAATAGCACTGGCTCCAGGTAATTCAATCTGAAATCTGGCGATTTTCGGGTAACGAGTTCGCAGAACTACAAATGGTTTATCAGAAAGAATTGTGGATCTTTTCTAGGTATGTGTTAACGAAGAAATGCAGCTCATTGCCAGTAACGAGTTGAATAGAACGTGCTTTGGCTCCTAAACGACGAAATCTCGAACTTCTTTGCCTGTAACGAGTAGAATAGCACTGGCTCCAGGTAATTCAATCTGAAATCTGGCGATTTTCGGGTAACGAGTTCGCAGAACTACAAATGGTTTATCAGAAAGAATTGTGGATCTTTTCTAGGCATGTGTTAACGAAGAAATGCAGCTCATTGTTAGTAACGAGTTGAATAGAACGTGCTTTGGCTCCTAAACGACGAAATCTCGAACTTCTTTGCCTGTAACGAGTAGAATAGCACTGGCTCGAGGTAGTTCAATCTGAAATCTGGCTATTTTCGGTTAACGAGTTCGCAGAACTACAAATGGTTTGTCAGAAAGAATTGTGGATCTTTTCTAGGCATGTGTTAACGAAGAAATGCAGCTCATTGTTAGTAACGAGTTGAATAGAACGTGCTTTGGCTCCTAAACGACGAAATCTCGAACTACTTTGCCTTTAACGAGTAGAATAGCACTGGCTCTAAGTTGAATAGAACATGCTTTGGCTACTAAACGATGAAATCTCGAACTTCTGTGCCTGTAAAAAGTAGAATAGCACTGGCTCTAGGTAAGTTAATGTAAAATCTGGCCATTTGCGAGTAACGAGTTCGCAGAACTACATTTTGGTTTATCAAAAAGAATTATGGCTCTTTTCTAGTTGTGTTACCGAAGAAAAGCAGCTCATTGCCAGTAACGAGTTGAATAGAACGTGCTTTGGCTCCTAAACGACGAAATCTCGAACTTCTTTGCCTGTAACGAGTAGAATAGCACTGGCTCCAGGTAATTCAATCTGAAATCTGGCGATTTTCGGGTAACGAGTTCGCAGAACTACAAATGGTTTATCAGAAAGAATTGTGGATCTTTTCTAGGTATGTGTTAACGAAGAAATGCAGCTCATTGCCAGTAACGAGTTGAATAGAACGTGCTTTGGCTCCTAAACGACGAAATCTCGAACTTCTTTGCCTGTAACGAGTAGAATAGCACTGGCTCCAGGTAATTCAATCTGAAATCTGGCGATTTTCGGGTAACGAGTTCGCAGAACTACAAATGGTTTATCAGAAAGAATTGTGGATCTTTTCTAGGTATGTGTTAACGAAGAAATGCAGCTCATTGCCAGTAACGAGTTGAATAGAACGTGCTTTGGCTCCTAAACGACGAAATCTCGTTGAATAGAACATGCCTTTGGCTCTTAAACGACGAAATCTCGAACTTCTTTGCCTGTAACGAGTAGAATAGCACTGGCTCCAGGTAAGTTCAATCTGAAATCTGGCGATTTTCGGGTAACGAGTTCGCAGAACTACAAAGTGGTTTTATCAGAAAGAATGGTGGATCTTTTCTAGTATGTGTTAACGAAGAAATGCAGCTCATTGCCAGTAACGAGTTGAATAGAACGTGCTTGGCTCTTAAACGACGAAATCTCGAACTTCTTTGCCTGTAACGGTAGAATAGCACTGGCTCCAGGTAGTTCAATCTGGAAATCTGGCGAGTTTCGGTAACGAGTTTCGCAGAACTACAAATGGTTTATCAGAAAGAATTGTGGATCTTTTCTAGGTATGTGTTAACGAAGAAATGCAGCTCATTGCCAGTACGAGTTGAATAGAACGTGCTTGGCTCTTAACGACGAAATCTCGAACTTCTTTGCCTGTAACGAGTAGAATAGCACTGGCTCCAGGTAATTCAATCTGAAATCTGGCGATTTTCGGGTAACGAGTTCGCAGAACTACAAATGGTTTATCAGAAAGAATTGTGGATCTTTTCTAGGTATGTGTTAACGAAGAAATGCAGCTCATTGCCAGTAACGAGTTGAATAGAACGTGCTTTGGCTCTTAAACGACGAAATCTCGAACTTCTTTGCCTGTAACGAGTAGAATAGCACTGGCTCCAGGTAATTCAATCTGAAATCTGGCGATTTTCGGGTAACGAGTTCGCAGAACTACAAATGGTTTATCAGAAAGAATTGTGGATCTTTTCTAGGTATGTGTTAACGAAGAAATGCAGCTCATTGCCAGTAACGAGTTGAATAGAACGTGCTTTGGCTCCTAAACGACGAAATCTCGAACTTCTTTGCCTGTAACGAGTAGAATAGCACTGGCTCCAGGTAATTCAATCTGAAATCTGGCGATTTCGGGTAACGAGTTCGCAGAACTACAAATGGTTTATCAGAAAGAATTGTGGATCTTTTCTAGGTATGTGTTAACGAAGAAATGCAGCTCATTGCCAGTAACGAGTTGAATAGAACGTGCTTTGGCTCCTAAACGACGAAATCTCGAACTTCTTTGCCTGTAACGAGTAGAATAGCACTGGCTCCAGGTAATTCAATCTGAAATCTGGCGATTTTCGGGTAACGAGTTCGCAGAACTACAAATGGTTTATCAGAAAGAATTGTGGATCTTTTCTAGGTATGTGTTAACGAAGAAATGCAGCTCATTGCCAGTAACGAGTTGAATAGAACGTGCTTTGGCTCTTAAACGACGAAATCTCGAACTTCTTTGCCTGTAACGAGTAGAATAGCACTGGCTCCAGGTAATTCAATCTGAAATCTGGCGATTTTCGGGTAACGAGTTCGCAGAACTACAAATGGTTTATCAGAAAGAATTGTGGATCTTTTCTAGGTATGTGTTAACGAAGAAATGCAGCTCATTGCCAGTAACGAGTTGAATAGAACGTGCTTTGGCTCCTAAACGACGAAATCTCGAACTTCTTTGCCTGTAACGAGTAGAATAGCACTGGCTCCAGGTAATTCAATCTGAAATCTGGCGATTTTCGGGTAACGAGTTCGCAGAACTACAAATGGTTTATCAGAAAGAATTGTGGATCTTTTCTAGGTATGTGTTAACGAAGAAATGCAGCTCATTGCCAGTAACGAGTTGAATAGAACGTGCTTTGGCTCTAAACGACGAAATCTCGAACTTCTTTGCCTGTAACGAGTAGAATAGCACTGGCTCCAGGTAATTCAATCTGAAATCTGGCGATTTTCGGGTAACGAGTTCGCAGAACTACAAATGGTTTATCAGAAAGAATTGTGGATCTTTTCTAGGTATGTGTTAACGAAGAAATGCAGCTCATTGCCAGTAACGAGTTGAATAGAACGTGCTTTGGCTCCTAAACGACGAAATCTCGAACTTCTTTGCCTGTAACGAGTAGAATAGCACTGGCTCCAGGTAATTCAATCTGAAATCTGGCGATTTTCGGGTAACGAGTTCGCAGAACTACAAATGGTTTATCAGAAAGAATTGTGGATCTTTTCTAGGTATGTGTTAACGAAGAAATGCAGCTCATTGCCAGTAACGAGTTGAATAGAACGTGCTTTGGCTCCTAAACGACGAAATCTCGAACTTCTTTGCCTGTAACGAGTAGAATAGCACTGGCTCCAGGTAATTCAATCTGAAATCTGGCGATTTTCGGGTAACGAGTTCGCAGAACTACAAATGGTTTATCAGAAAGAATTGTGGATCTTTTCTAGGTATGTGTTAACGAAGAAATGCAGCTCATTGCCAGTAACGAGTTGAATAGAACGTGCTTTGGCTCCTAAACGACGAAATCTCGAACTTCTTTGCCTGTAACGAGTAGAATAGCACTGGCTCCAGGTAATTCAATCTGAAATCTGGCGATTTTCGGGTAACGAGTTCGCAGAACTACAAATGGTTTATCAGAAAGAATTGTGGATCTTTTCTAGGTATGTGTTAACGAAGAAATGCAGCTCATTGCCAGTAACGAGTTGAATAGAACGTGCTTTGGCTCTTAAACGACGAAATCTCGAACTTCTTTGCCTGTAACGAGTAGAATAGCACTGGCTCCAGGTAATTCAATCTGAAATCTGGCTATTTTCGGGTAACGAGTTCGCAGAACTACAAATGGTTTATCAGAAAGAATTGTGGATCTTTTCTAGGTATGTGTTAACGAAGAAATGCAGCTCATTGCCAGTAACGAGTTGAATAGAACGTGCTTTGGCTCCTAAACGACGAAATCTCGAACTTCTTTGCCTGTAACGAGTAGAATAGCACTGGCTCCAGGTAATTCAATCTGAAATCTGGCTATTTTCGGGTAACGAGTTCGCAGAACTACAAATGGTTTATCAGAAAGAATTGTGGATCTTTTCTAGGTATGTGTTAACGAAGAAATGCAGCTCATTGCCAGTAACGAGTTGAATAGAACGTGCTTTGGCTCCTAAACGACGAAATCTCGAACTTCTTTGCCTGTAACGAGTAGAATAGCACTGGCTCCAGGTAATTCAATCTGAAATCTGGCGATTTTCGGGTAACGAGTTCGCAGAACTACAAATGGTTTATCAGAAAGAATTGTGGATCTTTTCTAGGTATGTGTTAACGAAGAAATGCAGCTCATTGCCAGTAACGAGTTGAATAGAACGTGCTTTGGCTCCTTAAACGACGAAATCTCGAACTTCTTTGCCTGTAACGAGTAGAATAGCACTGGCTCCAGGTAATTCAATCTGAAATCTGGCGATTTTCGGGTAACGAGTTCGCAGAACTACAAATGGTTTATCAGAAAGAATTGTGGATCTTTTCTAGGTATGTGTTAACGAAGAAATGCAGCTCATTGCCAGTAACGAGTTGAATAGAACGTGCTTTGGCTCCTAAACGACGAAATCTCGAACTTCTTTGCCTGTAACGAGTAGAATAGCACTGGCTCCAGGTATTCAATCTGAAATCTGGCTATTTTCGGGTAACGAGTTCGCAGAACTACAAATGGTTTATCAGAAAGAATTGTGGATCTTTTCTAGGTATGTGTTAACGAAGAAATGCAGCTCATTGCCAGTAACGAGTTGAATAGAACGTGCTTTGGCTCTTAAACGACGAAATCTCGAACTTCTTTGCCTGTAACGAGTAGAATAGCACTGGCTCCAGGTAATTCAATCTGAAATCTGGCGATTTTCGGGTAACGAGTTCGCAGAACTACAAATGGTTTATCAGAAAGAATTGTGGATCTTTTCTAGGTATGTGTTAACGAAGAAATGCAGCTCATTGCCAGTAACGAGTTGAATAGAACGTGCTTTGGCTCTAAACGACGAAATCTCGAACTTCTTTGCCTGTAACGAGTAGAATAGCACTGGCTCCAGGTAATTCAATATGAAGTGTGGTTGTTTGCCGTAACTAGTTCGCTGAACTATTAATGGTTTATCAGAAAGAACAGTGGATCTTTTTTAGTGAAGTGTTGAGGATAACCACCCATTTCCTTCACAAAGAAATGCAGCTAATTGCCACTAACGAGTTGAATGGAACGTGCTTGGGCTCCAAAATGATGAAATTTCGAACTTCTTTGCCTGTAACGAGTATAATACCAGTAGCTCATGGTAATTCAATCTGAAATCTGGCATTTTCGGATAACGAGTTGGCAGAACTACGAATGGTTTATCAAAAAGAATTATGGATCTTTTC
Source organism: Dermacentor silvarum (assembly GCF_013339745.2). Lineage (NCBI taxonomy): Eukaryota > Metazoa > Arthropoda > Arachnida > Ixodida > Ixodidae > Dermacentor > Dermacentor silvarum. Next base: position 182,891,839 of record NC_051160.1, on the reverse strand, counting down.
TAGTTGTGTTAACGAAGAAATGCAGCTCATTGACAGTAACGAGTTGAATAGAACATGCTTTGGCTCTTAAACGGCGAAATCTCGAACTACTTTGCCTTTAACGAGTAGAATAGCACTGGCTCTAAGTTGAATAGAACATGCTTTGGCTACTAAACGATGAAATCTCGAACTTCTGTGCCTGTAAAAGTAGAATAGCACTGGCTCCAGGTAATTCAATCTGAAATCTGGCGATTTTCGGGTAACGAGTTCGCAGAACTACAAATGGTTTATCAGAAAGAATTGTGGATCTTTTCTAGGTATGTGTTAACGAAGAAATGCAGCTCATTGCCAGTAACGAGTTGAATAGAACGTGCTTTGGCTCTTAAACGACGAAATCTCGAACTTCTTTGCCTGTAACGAGTAGAATAGCACTGGCTCCAGGTAATTCAATCTGAAATCTGGCGATTTTCGGGTAACGAGTTCGCAGAACTACAAATGGTTTATCAGAAAGAATTGTGGATCTTTTCTAGGTATGTGTTAACGAAGAAATGCAGCTCATTGCCAGTAACGAGTTGAATAGAACGTGCTTTGGCTCCTAAACGACGAAATCTCGAACTTCTTTGCCTGTAACGAGTAGAATAGCACTGGCTCCAGGTAATTCAATCTGAAATCTGGCGATTTTCGGGTAACGAGTTCGCAGAACTACAAATGGTTTATCAGAAAGAATTGTGGATCTTTTCTAGGTATGTGTTAACGAAGAAATGCAGCTCATTGCCAGTAACGAGTTGAATAGAACGTGCTTTGGCTCCTAAACGACGAAATCTCGAACTTCTTTGCCTGTAACGAGTAGAATAGCACTGGCTCCAGGTAATTCAATCTGAAATCTGGCGATTTTCGGGTAACGAGTTCGCAGAACTACAAATGGTTTATCAGAAAGAATTGTGGATCTTTTCTAGGTATGTGTTAACGAAGAAATGCAGCTCATTGCCAGTAACGAGTTGAATAGAACGTGCTTTGGCTCCTAAACGACGAAATCTCGAACTTCTTTGCCTGTAACGAGTAGAATAGCACTGGCTCCAGGTAATTCAATCTGAAATCTGGCGATTTTCGGGTAACGAGTTCGCAGAACTACAAATGGTTTATCAGAAAGAATTGTGGATCTTTTCTAGGTATGTGTTAACGAAGAAATGCAGCTCATTGCCAGTAACGAGTTGAATAGAACGTGCTTTGGCTCCTAAACGACGAAATCTCGAACTTCTTTGCCTGTAACGAGTAGAATAGCACTGGCTCCAGGTAATTCAATCTGAAATCTGGCGATTTTCGGGTAACGAGTTCGCAGAACTACAAATGGTTTATCAGAAAGAATTGTGGATCTTTTCTAGGTATGTGTTAACGAAGAAATGCAGCTCATTGCCAGTAACGAGTTGAATAGAACGTGCTTTGGCTCCTAAACGACGAAATCTCGAACTTCTTTGCCTGTAACGAGTAGAATAGCACTGGCTCCAGGTAATTCAATCTGAAATCTGGCGATTTTCGGGTAACGAGTTCGCAGAACTACAAATGGTTTATCAGAAAGAATTGTGGATCTTTTCTAGGTATGTGTTAACGAAGAAATGCAGCTCATTGCCAGTAACGAGTTGAATAGAACGTGCTTTGGCTCCTAAACGACGAAATCTCGAACTTCTTTGCCTGTAACGAGTAGAATAGCACTGGCTCCAGGTAATTCAATCTGAAATCTGGCGATTTTCGGGTAACGAGTTCGCAGAACTACAAATGGTTTATCAGAAAGAATTGTGGATCTTTTCTAGGTATGTGTTAACGAAGAAATGCAGCTCATTGCCAGTAACGAGTTGAATAGAACGTGCTTTGGCTCTAAACGACGAAATCTCGAACTTCTTTGCCTGTAACGAGTAGAATAGCACTGGCTCCAGGTAGTTCAATCTGAAATCTGGCGATTTTCGGGTAACGAGTTCGCAGAACTACAAATGGTTTATCAGAAAGAATTGTGGATCTTTTCTAGGTATGTGTTAACGAAGAAATGCAGCTCATTGCCAGTAACGAGTTGAATAGAACGTGCTTTGGCTCCTAAACGACGAAATCTCGAACTTCTTTGCCTGTAACGAGTAGAATAGCACTGGCTCCAGGTATTCAATCTGAAATCTGGCGATTTTCGGGTAACGAGTTCGCAGAACTACAAATGGTTTATCAGAAAGAATTGTGGATCTTTTCTAGGTATGTGTTAACGAAGAAATGCAGCTCATTGCCAGTAACGAGTTGAATAGAACGTGCTTTGGCTCCTAAACGACGAAATCTCGAACTTCTTTGCCTGTAACGAGTAGAATAGCACTGGCTCCAGGTAATTCAATCTGAAATCTGGCGATTTTCGGGTAACGAGTTCGCAGAACTACAAATGGTTTATCAGAAAGAATTGTGGATCTTTCTAGGTATGTGTTAACGAAGAAATGCAGCTCATTGCCAGTAACGAGTTGAATAGAACGTGCTTTGGCTCTTAAACGACGAAATCTCGAACTTCTTTGCCTGTAACGAGTAGAATAGCACTGGCTCCAGGTAATTCAATCTGAAATCTGGCGATTTTCGGGTAACGAGTTCGCAGAACTACAAATGGTTTATCAGAAAGAATTGTGGATCTTTTCTAGGTATGTGTTAACGAAGAAATGCAGCTCATTGCCAGTAACGAGTTGAATAGAACGTGCTTTGGCTCTTAAACGACGAAATCTCGAACTTCTTTGCCTGTAACGAGTAGAATAGCACTGGCTCCAGGTAATTCAATCTGAAATCTGGCGATTTTCGGGTAACGAGTTCGCAGAACTACAAATGGTTTATCAGAAAGAATTGTGGATCTTTTCTAGGTATGTGTTAACGAAGAAATGCAGCTCATTGCCAGTAACGAGTTGAATAGAACGTGCTTTGGCTCTTAAACGACGAAATCTCGAACTTCTTTGCCTGTAACGAGTAGAATAGCACTGGCTCCAGGTAATTCAATCTGAAATCTGGCGATTTTCGGGTAACGAGTTCGCAGAACTACAAATGGTTTATCAGAAAGAATTGTGGATCTTTTCTAGGTATGTGTTAACGAAGAAATGCAGCTCATTGCCAGTAACGAGTTGAATAGAACGTGCTTTGGCTCCTAACGATGAAATCTCGAACTTTGCCTGAAACAAGTAGAATAGCACTGGCTCTAAGTTGAATAGAACATGCTTTGGCTACTAAACGATGAAATCTCGAACTTCTGTGCCTGTAAAAAGTAGAATAGCACTGGCTCTAGGTAAGTTAATATAAAATCTGGCCATTTGCGGGTAACGAGTTCGCAGAACTACATTTTGGTTTATCAAAAAGAATTATGGCTCTTTTCTAGTTGTGTTAACGAAGAAATGCAGCCTATTGCCGAGTTGAACAGAACGTGCATTGTATCCTAAACGATGAAATCTCGAACTTGTTTGCCTGTAACAAGTAGAATAGCACTGGCTCTAGGTAACTTACAATAAAGTCTGGCCATTTGCGGGTAAAGAGTTCGCAGAACTACAAATGGTTTATCAGAAAGAATTATGGAGCTTTTCTAGTTAAGTGTTAACGAATAAACGCCGCTCTTTGCCACTAACAAGTTTATTAGCACGTGCTTTGGCTCCTAAACGATGGAATCTCGAACTTCTTTGCCTGTAACGAGTAGAATAGCACTGGCTCCAGGTAATTCAATCTGAAATCTGGCGATTTTCGGGTAACGAGTTCGCAGAACTACAAATGGTTTATCAGAAAGAATTGTGGATCTTTTCTAGGTATGTGTTAACGAAGAAATGCAGCTCATTGCCAGTAACGAGTTGAATAGAACGTGCTTTGGCTCTAAACGACGAAATCTCGAACTTCTTTGCCTGTAACGAGTAGAATAGCACTGGCTCCAGGTAATTCAATCTGAAATCTGGCGATTTTCGGGTAACGAGTTCGCAGAACTACAAATGGTTTATCAGAAAGAATTGTGGATCTTTTCTAGGTATGTGTTAACGAAGAAATGCAGCTCATTGCCAGTAACGAGTTGAATAGAACGTGCTTTGGCTCTTAAACGACGAAATCTCGAACTTCTTTGCCTGTAACGAGTAGAATAGCACTGGCTCCAGGTAATTCAATCTGAAATCTGGCGATTTTCGGGTAACGAGTTCGCAGAACTACAAATGGTTTATCAGAAAGAATTGTGGATCTTTTCTAGGTATGTGTTAACGAAGAAATGCAGCTCATTGCCAGTAACGAGTTGAATAGAACGTGCTTTGGCTCTTAAACGACGAAATCTCGAACTTCTTTGCCTGTAACGAGTAGAATAGCACTGGCTCCAGGTAATTCAATCTGAAATCTGGCGATTTTCGGGTAACGAGTTCGCAGAACTACAAATGGTTTATCAGAAAGAATTGTGGATCTTTTCTAGGTATGTGTTAACGAAGAAATGCAGCTCATTGCCAGTAACGAGTTGAATAGAACGTGCTTTGGCTCTTAAACGACGAAATCTCGAACTTCTTTGCCTGTAACGAGTAGAATAGCACTGGCTCCAGGTAGTTCAATCTGAAATCTGGCGATTTTCGGGTAACGAGTTCGCAGAACTACAAATGGTTTATCAGAAAGAATTGTGGATCTTTTCTAGGTATGTGTTAACGAAGAAATGCAGCTCATTGCCAGTAACGAGTTGAATAGAACGTGCTTTGGCTCTTAAACGACGAAATCTCGAACTTCTTTGCCTGTAACGAGTAGAATAGCACTGGCTCCAGGTAGTTCAATCTGAAATCTGGCTATTTTCGGGTAACGAGTTCGCAGAACTACAAATGGTTTATCAGAAAGAATTGTGGATCTTTTCTAGGTATGTGTTAACGAAGAAATGCAGCTCATTGCCAGTAACGAGTTGAATAGAACGTGCTTTGGCTCTTAAACGACGAAATCTCGAACTTCTTTGCCTGTAACGAGTAGAATAGCACTGGCTCCAGGTAATTCAATCTGAAATCTGGCGATTTTCGGGTAACGAGTTCGCAGAACTACAAATGGTTTATCAGAAAGAATTGTGGATCTTTTCTAGGTATGTGTTAACGAAGAAATGCAGCTCATTGCCAGTAACGAGTTGAATAGAACGTGCTTTGGCTCCTAAACGACGAAATCTCGAACTTCTTTGCCTGTAACGAGTAGAATAGCACTGGCTCCAGGTAATTCAATCTGAAATCTGGCGATTTTCGGGTAACGAGTTCGCAGAACTACAAATGGTTTATCAGAAAGAATTGTGGATCTTTTCTAGGTATGTGTTAACGAAGAAATGCAGCTCATTGCCAGTAACGAGTTGAATAGAACGTGCTTTGGCTCCTAAACGACGAAATCTCGAACTTCTTTGCCTGTAACGAGTAGAATAGCACTGGCTCCAGGTAATTCAATCTGAAATCTGGCGATTTTCGGGTAACGAGTTCGCAGAACTACAAATGGTTTATCAGAAAGAATTGTGGATCTTTTCTAGGTATGTGTTAACGAAGAAATGCAGCTCATTGCCAGTAACGAGTTGAATAGAACGTGCTTTGGCTCTTAAACGACGAAATCTCGAACTTCTTTGCCTGTAACGAGTAGAATAGCACTGGCTCCAGGTAATTCAATCTGAAATCTGGCTATTTTCGGGTAACGAGTTCGCAGAACTACAAATGGTTTATCAGAAAGAATTGTGGATCTTTTCTAGGTATGTGTTAACGAAGAAATGCAGCTCATTGCCAGTAACGAGTTGAATAGAACGTGCTTTGGCTCCTAAACGACGAAATCTCGAACTTCTTTGCCTGTAACGAGTAGAATAGCACTGGCTCCAGGTAGTTCAATCTGAAATCTGGCTATTTTCGGGTAACGAGTTCGCAGAACTACAAATGGTTTATCAGAAAGAATTGTGGATCTTTTCTAGGTATGTGTTAACGAAGAAATGCAGCTCATTGCCAGTAACGAGTTGAATAGAACGTGCTTTGGCTCCTAAACGACGAAATCTCGAACTTCTTTGCCTGTAACGAGTAGAATAGCACTGGCTCCAGGTAATTCAATCTGAAATCTGGCGATTTTCGGGTAACGAGTTCGCAGAACTACAAATGGTTTATCAGAAAGAATTGTGGATCTTTTCTAGGTATGTGTTAACGAAGAAATGCAGCTCATTGCCAGTAACGAGTTGAATAGAACGTGCTTTGGCTCTTAAACGACGAAATCTCGAACTTCTTTGCCTGTAACGAGTAGAATAGCACTGGCTCCAGGTAATTCAATCTGAAATCTGGCGATTTTCGGGTAACGAGTTCGCAGAACTACAAATGGTTTATCAGAAAGAATTGTGGACCTTTTCTAGGTATGTGTTAACGAAGAAATGCAGCTCATTGCCAGTAACGAGTTGAATAGAACGTGCTTTGGCTCTTAAACGACGAAATCTCGAACTTCTTTGCCTGTAACGAGTAGAATAGCACTGGCTCCAGGTAGTTCAATCTGAAATCTGGCTATTTTCGGGTAACGAGTTCGCAGAACTACAAATGGTTTATCAGAAAGAATTGTGGATCTTTTCTAGGTATGTGTTAACGAAGAAATGCAGCTCATTGCCAGTAACGAGTTGAATAGAACATGCTTTGGCTCTTAAACGACGAAATCTCGAACTTCTTTGCCTGTAACGAGTAGATTCTTTGCCTGTAACGAGTAGAATAGCACTGGCTCCAGGTAATTCAATCTGAAATCTGGCGATTTTCGGGTAACGAGTTCGCAGAACTACAAATGGTTTATCAGAAAGAATTGTGGATCTTTTCTAGGTATGTGTTAACGAAGAAATGCAGCTCATTGCCAGTAACGAGTTGAATAGAACGTGCTTTGGCTCCTAAACGACGAAATCTCGAACTTCTTTGCCTGTAACGAGTAGAATAGCACTGGCTCCAGGTAATTCAATCTGAAATCTGGCGATTTCGGGTAACGAGTTCGCAGAACTACAAATGGTTTATCAGAAAGAATTGTGGATCTTTTCTAGGTATGTGTTAACGAAGAAATGCAGCTCATTGCCAGTAACGAGTTGAATAGAACGTGCTTTGGCTCTTAAACGACGAAATCTCGAGCTTTGCCTGAAACAAGTATAATACCAGTAGCTCATGGTAATTCAATCTGAAATCTGGCCATTTTCGGATAACGAGTTGGCAGAACTACGAATGGTTTATCAAAAAGAATTATGGATCTTTTCTAGTTGTGTTAACGAAGAAATGCAGCTCATTGACAGTAACGAGTTTAATAGAACATGCTTTGGCTCCTAAACGATGAAATCTCGAACTTTGCCTGAAACAAGTAGAATAGCACTGGCTCTAAGTTGAATAGAACATGCTTTGGCTACTAAACGATGAAATCTCGAACTTCTGTGCCTGTAAAAAGTAGAATAGCACTGGCTCTAGGTAATGTAATATAAAATCTGGCCATTTGCGGGTAACGAGTTCGCAGAACTCCAACTGGTTTATCAAAAATAATTATGGATCTTTTCTAGTTGTGTTAACGAAGAAATGCAGCCTATTGCCGAGTTGAATGGAACGTACATTGTATCCTAAACGATGAAATCTCGAACTTCTTTGCCTGTAACAAGTAGAATAGCACTGGCTCCAGGTAATTCAATCTGAAATCTGGCTATTTTCGGGTAACGAGTTCGCAGAACTACAAATGGTTTATCAGAAAGAATTGTGGATCTTTTCTAGGTATGTGTTAACGAAGAAATGCAGCTCATTGCCAGTAACGAGTTGAATAGAACGTGCTTTGGCTCCTTAAACGACGAAATCTCGAACTTCTTTGCCTGTAACGAGTAGAATAGCACTGGCTCCAGGTAATTCAATCTGAAATCTGGCGATTTTCGGGTAACGAGTTCGCAGAACTACAAATGGTTTATCAGAAAGAATTGTGGATCTTTTCTAGGTATGTGTTAACGAAGAAATGCAGCTCATTGCCAGTAACGAGTTGAATAGAACGTGCTTTGGCTCTTAAACGACGAAATCTCGAACTTCTTTGCCTGTAACGAGTAGAATAGCACTGGCTCCAGGTAATTCAATCTGAAATCTGGCGATTTTCGGGTAACGAGTTCGCAGAACTACAAACTACGAATGGTTATCAGAAAGAATTGTGGATCTTTCTAGGTATGTGTTAACGAAGAAATGCAGCTCATTGCTACGGTAACGAGTTGAATAGAACGATGCTTTGGCTCTTAAACGACGAATCTCGAACTTCTTGCCGTAACGAGTAGAATAGCACTGGCTCGAGGTAGTTCAATCTGAAATCTGGCTATTTTCGGTTAACGAGTTCGCAGAACTACAAATGGTTTGTCAGAAAGAATTCTGGATCTTTTCTAGGCATGTGTTAACGACGAAATGCAGCTCATTGTTAGTAACGAGTTGAATAGAATGTGCTTTGGCTCCTAAACGACGAAATCTCGAACTTGTTTGCCTGTAACGAGTAGAATAGCACTGGCTCCAGGTAATTCAATCTGAAATCTGGCGATTTTCGGGCAACGAGTTCGCAGAACTACAAATGGTTTATCAGAAAGAAGTTGTGGATCCTTTTCTAGGTATGTGTTAACGAAGAAATGCAGCTCATTGCAACTAACGAGTTGAATAGAACGTGCTTTCGCTCCAAAACGATGAAATCTCGAACTTCTTTGCCTATAACGAGTAGAATACCAGTGGCTCAAGGTAATTCAATCTGAAATCTGGCCATTTTTGGATAACGAGTTCGCAGAACTACAGATGGTTTATCAGAAGAATTATGGATCTTTATAATTAGGTTTTAACTATGAAATGCAGCACATTGCCAGTAACTAGTTTAATAGAACATGCTTTGGCTCTAAATCGACGAAATCTCGAACTCTTTGCCTTAAAAAGTAGAATAGCACTGGCTCTAAGTAATTCAATCTGAAATCTGACCATTTTAGGCTAACGAGTTCCCAGAACCCCGAATGGTTTATCAAAAGAATTATGGATCTTTTCTAGTTGTGTTAACGAAGAAATGCAGCACATTCACAATAACGAGTTTAATAGAACATGCTTCGGCTCCTAAACAATGAAATCTCGAACTTTGCCTGAAACAAGTAGAATAGCACTGGCTCTAAGTAATTCAATCTGAAATCTGACCATTTTCGGGTAACGAGTTCCCAGAACTACGAATGGTTTATCAAAAAGAATTATGGACCTTTTCTAGTTGTGTTAACGAATAAATGCAGCTCATTGACAGTAACGAGTTGAATAGAACATGCTTTGGCTCCTAAACGATGAAATCTCGAACTTGTTTGCCTGTAACAAGTAGAATAGCACTGGCTCTAGGTAACTTACAATAAAATCTGACCATTTGCGGGTAAAGAGTTCGCAGAACTACTCAGAAAGAATTGTGGATCTTTCCTAGTTGTGGTAATGAAGTGCAGCTCATTGCCAAAACGAGTGTAATAGAACGAACATGGTTTGGCTCCTATACAATTAAATGTCGAACTTCTTTGCTTGTGACAAGTAGAATAGCACTGGCTCTAGGTAATGTAATATAAAATCTGGCCATTTGCGGGTAACGAGTTCGCAGAACTCCAACTGGTTTATCAAAAATAATTATGGATCTTTTCTAGTTGTGTTAACGAAGAAATGCAGCCTATTGCCGAGTTGAATGGAACGTACATTGTATCCTAAACGATGAAATCTCGAACTTCTTTGCCTGTAACAAGTAGAGTAGCACTGGCTCTAGGTAATTTACTATAAAATCTGGCCATTTGCGGGTAACGAATTCTCAGAACTACATATGGTTTATCAAAAATAATTATGGATCTTTTCTAGTTGTGTTAACGAAGCAATGCAGCTCATTGCCAGTAACGAGTTGAATAGAACATGCTTTGGCTCCTAAACGATGAAATCTCGAACTTGTTTGCCTGTAACAAGTAGAATAGCACTGGCTCTAGGTAACTTACAATAAAGTCTGTCCATTTGCGGGTAAAGAGTTCGCAGAACTACAAATGGTTTATCAGAAAGAATTATGGAGCTTTTCTAGTTAAGTGTTAACGAATAAACGCAGCTCTTTGCCACTAACAAGTTTATTAGCACGTGCTTTGGCTCTTAAACGATGGAATCTCGAACTTGTTTGCCTGTAACGAGTAGAAAAGCACTGGCTGTATGGAATTAGGTGTGAAATCTGACCATTTGCGGCTAGTGAGTTCGCAGAAGTACGAATTGTTTATCACAAAGAACTGTGGCTCTTTTCAAGTAAAATGTTGAAGATAACCATTCATTTCCTTCACAAAGAAATGCAGCTCATTGCAACTAACGAGTTGAATAGAACGTGCTTTGGCTCCAAAACGATGAAATCTCGTACTTCTTTGCCTGTAACGAGTAGAACAGCACTGGCTGCAGGGAATTAGGTGTGAAATCTGGCCATTTGCGGGTAACGAGTTCGCAGAAGTACGAATTGTTTATCACAAAGATCTGTGGCTCTTTTCCAGTGAAATGTTGAAGATAACCGTCGGTTAACTTCTATATTGCCTATTTCGCAAACACAGCACGTATTTTGCACAGTGACATTGGTACAAAGACTTTTGGCCCACGCGAATTCGCTCTAAATAAACTATCACATGTCTTCTTGGTTACCTTCTTTGATCGTTTTAAGAGCCATGATTATGAAACAAATTCTCGTGTATATTCTATGCGGCTTATATTATATGCGCTCAATACACCTCCGCTTTACGAACGGCCGAAGTGGCGACGGAGAGGCAAACCGCTCAGCCACAGCTTGGTACTCATTTTTTTCGGAGCGCTTCCGCTTGTTTTTCTCGAAATGTCTTTAAAAAATTGTCACGCCGTTCTATCGGAAGCGTACTTTCGCCACGAGTTTTACAAGGGATAAATTCCTATATAACGATTTAAAGGGCAGAATAAACAAGCGCGCGCATTGATTCTAATGCGGCGGCAGCGAGCCACTGGAGGGTTCAGCGTGGCGTGCGCACCGCGCAGGCCCCGGAAGGGGAGAAATCCGAGGAGAGTTGAGGAGGAAAGCGCGCGCGCGGAGGAGAGTGTCGCTACTTTCAAGATCAAGGGGCTTTAACTGGATTGGGGTTACAGTTAGAGTTAGAGTGTACTAGAATACGGTCGATTGGGACGAGCGGCTGGGGCGGCGCATCCTTTGCAGTGAGGCGCCCGATGTGGATAAATACTGTGGCGTCGCGGCGATCGAAGTGGATTGGGCCGCAGCAAAGTCGCGCCGTTGGAAACTGCTGGCGATACAGATTGGCAGGGTCATTGGTACTACTTAGCGCGCTGATATTTGCGTTCAGACCGCTCAAATCGTGTTCATCATTGCATATGGCATGTATTTATGCCTTAAGAATTCCTTGGCTTTCTCTTCTTTACTTTATTTTTTTTTATTTTATTAATTTATTATTTTTTATTTTATTTTTCATTTATTTTTATTTTTGCGACCGCAGTTTCTGCTTTCATTCTACTGTTATTGTACGGTTCCCTTTGGAGAACAAATATTTTTCTCGTTCTTCAAGCAGCATTTATCTCTCGTGTGTTTGTTGCACATATAGTTTTCCATCAGTAGGTCTTGCGAAACGCAGACGGAGAAACACATGTAACCTTCCTGCTTGCCGCTTCAAACAAGTATACAGCATATCTGCCCCATCGGGCGCCCTGTACTCAGATTTACGGGAAGCATTGTTATAGATAAAAAAAAAGAGTAAGCTGCAGCGCAACATTCCATTCAAGTTCCCGCCGTCCTCGCGTAACAGAACGCGGAATAATTGGTACGGGTATATTTATTGCCGAGGACCTCGAGGGCCGAAAACAGTTGTAGTTAGTCATTCTATATATATATATATATATATATATATATATATATATATATGCTCATCTTTCGCCGTATAAGCCGTACGTGGAATTTTTTCCCTGTCAGTTCTTCAAAAAATAAGAATTCAAGTAAGGAAAGAAAGCTGGCGCGGTAGCACAATTAGTTGCTATATAGTGGATACGGCGTTCGGCTGCTAAACTCTATGGAACTCGCGGGTTCAATCCGGGTCGCGGAATTCGACGGGAGCGAAATGGAAAAACGCTCGTGTACTTCTGTTTATGTGCGCGTTAAATTAAGAAGCCCAGGTGGTGAAAACTAAACCTCATAATCATATCATGGTTTTGCCCCATAGACCCAAGAATTTATTTAAATGAAAAAAGAGAGAGAAAAGCATGTGGCTGCGTTCTTCGGCTTTTTTCTAGTGGTGTAAACAAAATAGTTGAAAATTATTCTCGAGTCTGATTTCCGAGAAAAACATGTTACGCTTATCCTATATTTCATACATAAATGTAATGCCGTTCCCAACTGTATGACCACTCAACTCAGCCGCTTGTATATTATAAACGGCTGCTTTCAGTTATCTGGTGCACTGTCATAACGACCATAATGAAACAAATAAAGGAACGGCATACCTCATATACACTTCGAAATATGTGCAGATCAGTTGCGTTCGTTGTAGATAAGTGTGGTACCACATGGGGCACCCAGTTTTAATGGGTTGCAAACATGGTGCGCCTCTTTCTTTCCCTCTTCCCCCAACACCGAGTAGCTGGCTAGAGGAATTTACCTCAGGCCGACCTCTCTGCATTTCGCATCATTAAACTTCTCTCTCTCTCTCTCTCTTCAATGGTGCTGTTATGCGTCACATTCAAACGGAAAGGACTATTCGGCGTCGTACAGTATATCAATAACACTTGCCTATATATGTATGTATATATATATATATAAGATGGTTTTGCCTGCTATGAATATTATTTCTGCGAATGAAAGTTTTATGTGCAGTATTCACTAATAAGTCTATTGGTTGCTGCAAACACGTGCGCTTATTACGGTCGGGAGTTCTCACTTTTGCAATTAGTGCATTTAGAATATTCGCTATTTTTTCCCTTACACCTATATCGTGAATTTATAAGTCTATATATGTACCCTTTCATTTAATTGCCTAGGAATACATTCGCCATTCTTCGCGCCACGCAGTTAATAAACCTGGTTTATTTCACTCTAATATTGTTTTCTTCGATCATTGTTCCTGATCAATATCCACGAACAAGAAGCGCGCGTAAAATGACACGATATCAATAATAAATTTTTCTTACGTAGCCTTCTTGGTGCAGAGATACCAGTTACTTTTAGACGACAATGGTAAAAACAGCAGTTCACCTGGCTAAAACTACGTTTGGTACCGGCCGTCAAGGGTCATGGGCACACCAAAACAACTAAAACATAAAAAAAATGTACTGCACAGAGGTTCTGCGAGAAAAACTGTGCGTCCGCGTAACGAACGCGCGCTCGCTAGCAGACGACGCGCTTGACAACGACAGCAAAATTGAAGACGTTGCGTTGTATAATCCAAGCCTCAAATATATATATATATTTGGCAAAATGGTGTAAACATAAATTTGTAGTGGAAATAAAGCACTATTTTAAGGGCGTACTATGCGCAATCGGTCTCGGCGCCCGCAGCGAAAGTACGTTGAATATGCCGCGGAGCGCGTCTCCGCCCCCATCCAGTTCGCTCGCAGCGCCCTCGCACTATTTTTCCACACGCGGCGCCTCAGCGGCAGAGCGCCGTTCGGCCCACTCGACCATTGTCTAGTACACTCTAACTAGAGTGTACTAGAGTGTAACTAGATTGTACTATATTTCAGGCATAGATTGTACAACGCGACGTCTTCAATTTTTCTGTCGTTGTCAAGCGCGTCGTCTGCTAGCGAGCGCGCGTTCGCTAGCATTTCGCTAGTATTTACAGTACATTTTTTTAATGGTTCAGTTGCTTCGGTGCGCCCATGACTCTTGACGGCCGGTGCCAAATGTTGTTTTATACCACTGTCCTCTAAAAGTAACTGGTATCTACGCACCATCTTCTACGTATAATTTTCTACGTAAGAAAATTTTATTATTGATATCGTGTCATTTTACACGCGCTTCTTGTTGGTAGATATTGATCAGGGACAATGATCGAAGAAACAATATTAGAGTGAAATAAACCAGGTTTATTAATTGCGTGGCGCGAAGAATGAACAAGGTAATGAAATCAAAGGGTGCATAGACATATATATTTATGATATATATATATATATATATATATATATATATATATATATATATATATCTTACACACACACGAACACACACATATATATACAAGATGAAGGGTGTCGCGCCAGACCCGAAGGTATATTCAAAAAAGGAAAAAAAGACGAACGTTTATGGCATATTTACTGACTGAAGTTTAGGCCGGAGGACCGGCCTTCGTCGGAGTGATTCACTCCGACGTGTGTGTGTGTGTGTGTGTGTGTGTGTGTGTGTGTGTGTGTGTGTGTGTGTGTGTGTGTGTGTGTGTGTGTGTGTGTGTGTGTGTGTGTGTGTGTGTGTGTGCGTGTGCGTGTGCGTGTGCGTGTGCGTGTGCGTGTGCGTGTGCGTGTGTGTGTGTGTGTGTGTGTGTGTGTGTGTGTGTGTGTGTGTGTGTGTGTGTGTGTGTGTGTGTGTGTGTACGTGTGTGTGTGCATGCGTGTATGTGTGTGTGTGCATGCGTGTATGTGTGTGTGTGTGCAAGAGTTATTGAAATACTGTACGACGCCGAATAGTCATTTCCGTTCGAATGTAACGCATAACAGCACTATTGATATCTCACAGGTGAGTGACTGCATGCAAGTGAGGACTGTTATTCCGAATGATTTTGCTGCCGGAGAGTCGTGGCTGTTGCGCAGAGGCGCAGTTCCTGAGAGAATTACCGGACGGGTGTTCTGCTTAACAGTCCTGCTTAACAAGTTCCTAGCTCCAATTCAATATAAACGCCCCGTGTGGGGGCAGCCTTTAAGTCTGCTAACTTGATTCAGACAAGAATTTTTGACAGTCTCACCATGTTTGCAATCCATTAAAACTGAGTGCCCCATGTGGTACCACACTTATCTTCAACGAACGCAACAGATCTGCACATATCTCTACGTGTATGTGACACATGCCGTTCCTTTAATTGTTTCATTGTGGTCGTTGTGATAGTGCACCGAATAACTGAACGCAGCCATTTATAATATACAAGCTGCGGAGTTGAGCGGTCATACATTTGGGAACGACATTACATTTGCGCATGAAATATAGGATAAGCGTAACATGTTTTTCTCGGAAATTAGACTCGAGAATAATTTATATTGTTTACACCCCCCGAAATAAGCCGAAGAACGCAGCCACCTGCTTTTTTTTCTTTTTTTAACATAAGCAAATTCTTGGGTTTTACGTGGCAAAACCACGATATGGTTATGAGGCACCCGGTTTAGTTTTTGCCACTTGGGGTTCTTTAACACGCACCTAAATAGAAGTACGCGAGTCTTTTTCCATTTCGTTCCCATCGAATTCCGTTTCCTGCATGGATTGAACCCGCGAGCTCCAGAATTAGCAGCGCAACGCCGTATCCACGATATAGGCACTAATTAGGCTACCGCGCAGGCTTTCTTTCTTTTTTTTTTTCCTTTTTGAAGTATCAACTGGAAAAAAAAATTCCACGTACGGCTTCCAGCCAAAGATTAGCATATAGAATGCCTAACTAAAACCGTTTTCGGCACTCGAGGTCCGACTGCAATAAATGACCCCGTACCAATTACTACGCATTATGTTACACGAGAAAGGCGGAAACTTGAATGGAATGTTGCACTGCAGTTCACTCTTTTTTTAAATCTATACCAATGCTTCCCGTAAATCTAAGTACAAGGCGCCGGATGGGGCAGATATGCTTTACTTGTTTGAAGCGGCAAGCAGGAAGGTTACATATGTTGGTTCGTCTGCGTTTCGCAAGACCTACTGATAGAAAACTATATGCGCAACAATACACACGAGAGATACATGATGATTGAAGAACGAGAAAAATATTTTTTCTGCAAAGGGAACCGTACAATAACATAGTAGAATGAAAGCCGACACTTCGGCCGCAATGCACGCGCAATCACCGAGCGGCGTTAGAAAATAATAAAAAAAATAAATGAAGAAGACAAAGGAAAGGAATTTATTCTTAAGGCATAAATACATGTCGTGCCCCCATTTGATCGGTCTGAACGCAAATACCAGCGCGCGAAGTAGTACGAATGACCCTTCCGAGCAGT
Organism: Dermacentor silvarum; assembly: GCF_013339745.2. Lineage (NCBI taxonomy): Eukaryota > Metazoa > Arthropoda > Arachnida > Ixodida > Ixodidae > Dermacentor > Dermacentor silvarum. The sequence goes on along the minus strand of NC_051160.1, from coordinate 182,875,721 downwards.
ATCGCCAGCAGTTTCCAACGGCGCGACCTTGATGCGGCCCAATCCACTTCGACCGCAGCGCCGCCACAGTATTTTTCCACATCGGGTGCCTCACTGCAAAGCATTCGCCGCCCCAGCCGCTCGTCCCACTCGACCATATTCTAGTGCACTCTAGTTACAGTGTACAGTGTACTGCGTACTGTGTGTACAGTGTACTGCGATCGAAGTGGATTGGCCCGCATCAATGTCGCGTCATTGGAAACTGTTGGCGATACTGCTCGGCAGGGTCATTCGTACTACTTCGCGCGCTGGTATTGGCGTTCAGACGGCTCAAATGGTGCTCGTAGTTTCATATGACATGTATTTATGCCTTAAGAATAAATAAATTTATTTATTTCATTAATTTTTTAATGCTGCTCGGTGATTGCGCGTGCATTGCGGCATTCATTCTACTATGCTATTTTGCGGTTCCCTTTGGAGAAAAAATATTTTTCTCGTTTTTCAAGCAGCGTGTATCTCTGGTGTGTATTGTTACGCATATAGATTTCCATCAATAGGTCTTGCGAAACGCAGACGAAGAAACATATGTAACCTTCCTGCTTGCCGCTTCAAACAAATAAAAAATACCTGCCCCAACCGGCACCTTGTACTCAGATTTACGGGAAGTATTGTTATATAAAAAAAGAAAACTGCAGCGCAACATTCCATTTGTTTGCGCGTTCCTCGCGTAGCAGAATGTGGAGTAATTGGTATGGGGTCATTTATTGCGGCCGGATCTCCTTCGCCGAAAACGGTTTTAGTTAGTCATTCTATATGCTAATCTTTGGCCGTAAGCCGTACGTGGAATTTTTTTCCCCATTCGATGCTTCAAAAAAGAAAAGAAAGAAAGCCTGCGCGGTAGCCTAATTAGTGCCTAATTAGTGCCTAGTTTAGCAGCGTTGCGCTGCTAAACTCGCGGGTTCAATCCAGGTCGCGGACTTCGATGGGAACCAAATGGAAAAAGACTCGCTCACTGCACCTATTTAGGTGCACGTTAAAGAACCCCAGGTGGTGAAAACTGAACGGGTGCCTCATAATCATATCGTGGTTTTGCCACGTAAAACCGAAGAATTTGTTTCAATTACAAAACAAGAAAAAAGCAGGTGGCTGCGTTCTTCGGCTTTTTTCTAGGGGTGTAAACAACATAAATTATTCTCGAGTCTGATTTCCGAGAAAAAAACTTGTTACGCCTATCCTATATTTCATACATAAATGTAATGGCGTTCCCAAATGTATGACAACTCAACTCAGCAGCTTTCAGTTATAAACGGCTGCTTTCAGTTATCCGGTGCACTATCATAACGACAGTAATGAAACAAAGGAACGGCATGTCTCACATACACTTAGAGATATGTGCAGATCTGTAGCGTTCGTTGAAGAAGATAAGTGTGGTACCACATGGGGCACCCAGTTTTAATGGGTTGCAAACATGGTGAAACTGTCAAAAAAGTTTTCCTTGTCTGAATCAAGTTACAAGATTTACAGGCTGCCCCAAAACGGGGCGTTTATATTGAATGACAGCTAGGAACTTGTTAAGCAGGAGTTATTAACACCTGTGCGTTAATTCTCTCGGGAACTGCGCCTCGGCGGAACCGCCACGACTCTCCGGCAGCACAATCATTCTGAATAACAGTCCTCACTTGCATCGGTCACTCACGTTTGAGACTTCAATATTAATAGGGCTGTTATGCGTTACATTCGAGCGGAAATGACTATTCGGCGTCGTACAGTATATCAATAAGGGTACATTCATACTTGCGACTAGGCGAGGTCGCGCGACCAAATTAGTCACAAAGCGACCAGTCGCAAATGGTCGCTTTTGTCGAAATGCGACCGTTTTGGGCCAGTCGCTCACTGCTCAATTTTTCAGTCGCGCGACCACAGTCGCAGAACAGCTGAACCAATCAGATGCGAAGGAACAGGATGTCCATATACGCTGACGCTTATTTTACGCGGCGATGACATTTCAAGCAGACGTGAACTACATATCGCGAGACATTTCCGTTTAGCGACTCGTCGGTCGCATTTGTCAGTATGAACATCGTTCGTCTTGAGTAGATTTCTGATCGCCAGTCGCAATCAGTCGCGCGACCTCGCCTAGTCGCAAGTGTGAATGGGCCCTAACGCTTGCATATATATTGTCGCGTAAACCCTGTGGTAGAATACACGCTGAAAATGAGGATCCAAGCAAACGTAAGCGTCGACGCGCGATGCCGAGACGAACCTCGTTCTCTTCTTCTCCAGTCCCCTTCTTGCTGTGCCACACCATGTGGCATTACCCCCTCTTTAAAAAATAAAAAATAAAAAGAAGGAAAACACACACAGGCTTGACGTGAGAGCGCCGAGATGGCCTAGGACGAACACATAGGCTGTAGTCACAATCACTTTGGTGTGCGATATAGTCACAAGGCAATGAGGGACGACAAACAATCAAATCTAACCTAAGTGGCCGAAAACATCGGGTATTAGGGGCTTATAGTACGGTTTCAACCACACGACGTGCACAATCTCAGATTGCGGTTGTCGACGTCGGGGAGGCTGGCTTCCGTCAGGAAGGACTTCGTAATTCACGTCACTAATTCGCTGCAACACTCCGTAAGGTCCGAAGTAGCGACTCAAAAGCTTCTCAGATAGTCCTTTTCGGCGCACGGGTGTCCAGACTTGATCACCAGGTTGGAACTCTACTTGTCGATGGCGGAGATTGTAACGGTGCGCATCGATGCTCTGTTGTTTCTTTATGTGCACTCGGGCAAGCTGACGGGCTACTGCAGCGCGTTGCACGAAAAGTTCGGCATCTTGGGCGAGATGGAGATGATCGATGTTGTCGCACGGCAGCATTGCTTCTAACATAGTCTGCACTTCACGGCCGTAAACGAGGTAAAACGGCGTGAAGCGTGTTGTTTCTTGCGTAGCAGTGTTATAGGCAAACGTTACGTAAGGAAGTATCTCGTCCCACGTCTTGTGCTGTACGTCTACGTACGTAGACAGCATGTCAGTCATCGTTTTGTTCAGTCGTTCGGTCAAGCCGTTTGTCTGCGGATGACAGGCAGTTGTCCTTCGGTGGGTCGTGCAGCTGAGTTTAAAAACGTCTTCAATGAGCTGGGCTTTACTGTAAAGGCTTTTCCTCGGTTTGCGATGACGTGCGATGGGGCGCCATGCCGTAGGACGATGCTCTGTATGAAAAACTGGGCAACCTCGGAAGCTGTGCCTCGAGGCAGGGCCTTTGTCTCAGCATACCGCGTTCAATAATCTGTGGCGACAATTATCCACCTATTGCCAGAAGATGACAGTGGAAACGGGCCCAGAAAATCCATGCCGACCTGGTCGAAAGGTTTGCCAGGTGTGTCAATCGGATTCAGCAATCCCGCAGGCTTCACAGCTGGCAACTTTCGGCGCTGGCATTCACGGCAGGCTTGGACGTACCGCTTAATACACTCGGCAAGTCGCGGCCAGTAGTAGGATTTGCGCACTCTATCAAGCGTTCGCGTAAAACCCAAATGGCCAGACGGAGGCTCGTCATGACAGGCGAACAAAACTTCAGCACGGAGGTCCGCTGGAACGACCAAAAGGTAGGTCTTGTTGGTGGCAGCGGAATTCTTCTTATACAAGACGCCATGTCGTAGACAAAAAGACGACAATCCTCGAGCGATATGCCGCGGTATTGATGGATTTCGTCCTTCCAGATGTTCGAATATAGACCGTAGTGCGTCGTCTGCGCGCTGCCGTGTGGACAAATCAGTAACGCTAATTACGGCTCCAAGGAAAGCGCCGTCGTCCGCAATGTCAGTGGTCGATAGTGTCGATGGGGGCGCGCGAGAGTGCGTCAGCGTCTTCGTATATGCGGCCCGACTTGTACTCGATGGTCACGTCGTACTCCTGCAAACGTAGACTCCACCGTGCCAGTCGTCCATAAGGGTCCCGCAGATTTGCAAGCCAGCATAACCAGTGATGATCGGTTACAACTTTGAACTGGCGGCCCTAGAGATAAGGTCGAAATTTAGCCAGCACCCATACGACGGCAAGACACTCTTTCGCCGTGGTGGTGCAGTTTGTCTCTGCACGCGCTAGCGTGCGACTTGCGTATGCGATCACTATTTCAATACCTTCCTGCCGTTGTACAAACACCGCACCAAGAGCAACGTTACTGGCGTCTGTATGAACTTCCGTGTCCGCCTCCTCGTCAAAGTGGGCCAAAACTGGTGCTGACACCAGACGCTGTCGAAACTCGGTGAAAACAGTCTCTTGCTCTGCGGCCCAGACGAAAGATACATCGTCCCTCGTGAGGCGAGTCAGCGGCTCCGCCATCTTCGAAAAACTTTCGATGAAACGCCGGTAGTATGCGCAAATGCCCAGGAAGCGTCGGACACCCTTCTTGTCAGTCGGTGTTGGAAACGTGGCTACAGCGGCAGTTTACGCGGGATCGGCGCTCACGCCTTCTGCGCTGACCACGTGTCCCAGAAACATCAGCTCCTTGTAGCCGAAATGACACCTCTGGGGCTTAAGGTGAGGTTAGCCGATCGGATGGCTTCGAGAACTTGCCGCAGTCGTTTCAGGTTATATATATATATATATATATATATATATATATATATATATATATATATATGATTTTGCCTGCTATGGATATAATTTCTGCGAATGAGAGTTATGGGCAGACTAATAAGTCTGTTTGTGCAATAAGTGCAAACACGTGCGCTTTTTCCGGTTCGGAGTTCTCCCTTTTTCAATTAGTGCATTTACAATATTTGTTATTTTTTCCCTTACATATATATCATAAATATATATATGTCTATGTACCCTTTCATTGAATTGCCTAGAAATACATTAGTCATTCTTCGTGCCACACAGTAAATAAACCCGGTTTATTTCACTCTAATATTGCTTTCTTCGATCATTGTCCCTGATCAATATCAACCAGCAAGAAGCGCGTGTAAAATGACACGATACCAATAATAAAATGTTCGTACGTAGCTTCATATTGCAGGGATACGAGTTACTTTTAGAAGACAGCGGTAAAAACAGCAGTTCACCTGGCTAAAACTACATTTGGTACCGACGTCATGGGCCAACCAAAGCAACTAAAGCATTAAAAAAATGTAGTGCACAGACGTTCTGCGAGAAAAACTGGGCGTCCGCCAGCGTCCGCGTAGCGAACGTGCGCTCGCTAGCAGACAACGCGCTTGACAATGACAGCAAAATTGAACACGTCGCGTTGTATAATCCATGCCTCAAATATATATGATTGGCAAAATGGCGTAAACATAAATTTACATTGCAAATAAAGCACTATTTTAAGAGCGTAGAATGCGCAATCGGCCTCGGCGCCCGCAGCGACAGTACGTTGAATATGTCGTGGAGCGCGTCTCCGCCCCAATTATAGTGTACTAGAATATTTTAGTACACTGTACTCTAGTAAAACCAGGGAGCGACTAAATCCCCACCAGAACACACCAGTGTTACCAGATCTCGTCTTGTGCGGTTCCCTAGATTTGCGAGGCGGAGATGTCCCTAGATGTCCCTAGTGAAGTCACGAGACTGCGTGCCGCGCTCGCCTTCTTATCGCCTCCCACTCCTCGTAGGAGCGTGCGCCAGTTTTCAACGTGTGTGAACGCAGGAGATGAACGTGGGCGCAAGGTTTACACTTGCAGCTTATTCTGAAGAGAAATGAAACTATGTTGCATTTATTTATGAGAAATCTAAGTTAGCACGTGTTACGACAGGGTAGGTGAGCCTCAGCTAGGCGACTGGCCACGGCCGCCTGGTGTTGAGCGATCGGGCAGTGACGAGACGCTCTCTCGACTCGTTCTTGACGCCTTTTATGCGGTCCCCCCCCCCCTCCCCCCATTCTTAAAATTATTACGACGTTAGTCACTGTCGCATTCTTCAACATTCACCTGATTTTTGAAAGGCGTGGCGGCACCTAGCATTCTGTTTCTGCGTAGACTTCAAAGCCATTCACCTACCTGCCCTCCCACCTTTTTGTTGTGGCGGTTTCTTAGTTTCCTGGCCCAGCCCACCCGTCCTTGACATATCTTGCTGTGCGTAAATCAGCGTTCTGTAGATCGTTCGATCTTGTCGATGCTCAACACATTTAGCAAAGGCTAAGCTTATGGTGGTGCAGTTTATTATTGCGATAGCAATTATATGGACACTCCAAAGCAGATTTCTGCCGTCGGCGTCGCCGTTGCCGTCGCCGTCACCGTCGCCGTGAGGTTCCGTATGACGTCAATGGAGATGAAATCGTCGCCGCGCGCCGCCGAACGCTGTATGTGCGAGTGAAAGGGCGCGAGGGACGCGCGCTTTCACGGGGAGTGAACGCACGGCGGAGAACAAACGCGCGTTCTGTGCCGTGCTCCCTTAAGGGCTGCAGAAGTAGGCGTCTCTTTCTTCCTTTACAATCACCATATATGTAGAGCAAACGCGCCTTCTTCTGACGCACGAAAGGCCGTGGGGGGGGGGGGGGGGGGAGGGAAGGGAGGGGACGTTTAGCTGCGGCACCAAGTACATATTTATATCAGAGGCTCCGGCAACAGTCACCAACGCCGCACGCATTTTGTGCGAACGTGGGCAAAACGCCGACGGCGTCGACAACAGTTCTGCGTGTTGCCGGTGCTGCTGCATGTCCAAGTTTATACAGCTGATAAAGCTACTATCATTACTCCGTATAGCTCTCTACAAATTTGCTATCGCAATTGATGCTTCACCTTTCAGGTGAAACTGCGACAACTTTTTTGCAATCAGCATGTCATCAGCACTGCATGGTTCCAGCTAGCAGGCTGACCTGAACCGATTATTGTAAAAATTTTGCACGTCTGAGAAAACTCGATCTCGGTTCCGTTTGTGCCTTTGCATATTCTGCCTCTCATAGCAGCACACACTGCGCGACTTATCGATTCACAAGTTCAAATAAAGTCAGCCTATAACCTGCGTTGACAAACGCGCTGACGATCTACAGGTGCATTGCAACAGTCGCCTAACTTTTTCGACCTGCCGCGCGGACTTCCTGTAGCTCTAACCGGCAACAGCTTACTGGTTCAAGAAAACGGAAAGATCATGTTTCTCACGTGACTTTTTGGAATCATGAGGTTAGTGGGCGCACAGATGTGAACAGATTGCGCAATTTGAGAACATAGACAGAGTCTGAAGCTTTACCGCGGAGCGAACTAAATTTCTGGTGAAATAAACACACACACACACACACACAGGTTAATGCGACTAACCGATTCCTTATCACGCACAATCGACCACTTACATACACAAAAAGGGTCAACAATCGTCGCCACCAAGACGATTCATCCAAATGAACGCACATGCCACACAAGACATAAGGCATCGCCGAAGATGAAGTTGTTGACAGTCTTAACAATCTACCCATGAATTCATCTGAGCGCTCGCGAGATAACGCAATCCTGCCTAAAACAAACAAACACAGAAAATATTATAAACAGAACAATGCGCATAGGCAGGTCCATCATTAATCATATGGGCAGCGACGAAAAAATATGCACAGCGAGTTTCACTTCGCCTGTTCAACTGGTCGACTTGACTAGGGAATTTCGGCCTCCATTCTGGGTACATGAAAGAGCTAGTTTTGGTGAGCAGCCCAGAGTTGCCAGCATGATGTTTTCTATACCGCTAACCTTGGGCGATGTTGCGGTCGGTATTTAGTTACAGTGTACTAGAAGGGGGCAGTGGGCTTACTCTCCGGCGGAGGCTATGCGATGCGGCGGCTCCACGAATGTCACAGCACGGCCGGGCTCTACTGGCGCGCGCGCTCGCTTCTTACGGCCTTCTCACCCATCGGGGAAACAATGGGAGAGTTTCTCAGCACGTTTCGCCACCCGTCGGCGGTAGGGGCGCTGCGACCCTGACCCTGCGACCCTGACCCTGAGCGTTCCTACGCGCTGGAAGAAACGCGGTTTAAATCAGCACGCGAAGCGAATGGTGCAGATTTTATCTGTAGGATGTGTGTGCTAGGGTCGCGGCTAGACCGCCTAGAGCAAGACAAGGATAAGTTAGCTAAGCGGGTTGGAAAGCTAGAAAAGGAACTTCAAATCGAGCAGAAGCAGAGGAAGGAGGCAGAAGAAAAGCTAGCTAACGCAGAAATCCAGCTGAGCGCCACCATTCTGCAAAGCAATGATGAACGCATCGAGGCGAGCACCGCGAACGGAGCTGGCTCCGATGCGAGTGCAGAGACAGCCGAACCCGCCACGCCGGTAAGCAGTGGCGCAAACGTCAGTGATAGTCACGAAGGGGATACCACTGACGCGGCCGGGGAAGAAAACAAAGCCAAGGGCAAGAATAAGAAAGGAGGGGAGGGCATTGTGACTTCGGGGGCAGCTTTCGGCGGTGAGGGGGAAGGAAAGCGTCGAGTTGTCTTTGTTGGGGATTCCAACATGCGTAAAGTAGAACCGGCGATAGCAGAGAGGGTAGGGGCAGACGAACGAGTCCAGGTTAGCGCGCTTCCGGGAAAGCCGATTAGAGAGGTGATCGCGAAGGCCAAGGAACGCATGTGGGACACAATGGAGGAGAGACACCTAGTGGTGATAATGGGCGGAGTGATTGACGTACTGAACGGACGAGGAGCAGGAATCACAAAGCAAATAGCCAAAGGGGTCACCGACCTGCGGAATGTTTCAAAAGAAGTACAAATCGCGGTGTGCACGGTGCCAGAGGTTGAAAGGCAGGGTTATAAAATTGAAAGGGCAGTTCTTGCAGTAAACAGGGAAATTTGGACTCTAGCTAAAGAAATGAATTTTACGGTCATTGACATCAACCGTGAAGTGCACCGAGCAGGCCGCGAAGGCGCTTTTGTGCGCGGCGGGATACATTTTAGTGAAAGTGTAGCAACACCGGTCGGAAATCGATTCGCGGCACGAGCTGTAGCTTTTTTAGGCGGGCCCCAGGCAATCAGGAAGCAGGATTAAGTATTGAACATAGCGAAACACCAGTAAAGGGCAGAATTAGGCGACCAGGAGTCAGGAAAAGACGCAGAAAGGATAAGAATAGAGAAGGTAAAATTTGCTACATTAACATGCAGGGTGGTCGTAAGCAGGAAAAATGGCTGGAAATTCAAACGCAACTGAATGATGAAGCGATTAGTGTGTACGCCTTGACCGAAACGCATCTACGAGATTTGGAGCAGCCGCCTGTTATTGACAACTTTGTATGGGAAGGGTGCAACAGAATGACCGGGTCAAGGAAAGGCGGAGGCGTAGGCGTACTAATTAGGCAAGGTATGAAGTGGCGAAGGGTAAACGAGACATGTAAAGAGCATTTATGGATTAGTGGTACATGGCAAGGTAAAAAGACGTGGCTGGGAGTAGCTTACCTGTGGACAGGTAGTGATAGCAGGGAAAAGAATAAGGAATTGGTCGATTGCATTAGAAGCGATATTAATGAGTTCAGTAACTCGGGCCAGGTGATATTAGTGGGAGATATGAACGCGCACATGGACGATTTAGACGGATATACTGATTACAACGGCTCTCTAGTGCTGGATTTGTGTGATGAACAGAACCTTATAGTAGTTAACAGGGAGAATAAGTGTCATGGACAGGTAACGTGGCAATGCGGAAACAGGCAGTCATGTATCGACTACGCCTTAGTCTCAGAAATGGTCTACGAAAAACTGGACCAAATGATAATAGACGAAAATGGAAAAAATAGCCTGGGAAGCGATCATAGACGTTTAGCATTAAAGTTTGGGAGAGATACCAGCGCAGAACATGAACCAATAGCCTCAGAGTTTTTAAAAATGAATGACGAGCAAATAACAGAGATCGCAAACAACATAGAGAAGAAAATTGAGGCTTTTCCTACAGCAGTCTGGGAATATAAGGAACTGGTGGAGGTTATGCAGCATGAAATAAGGCGGACACGGCAATACAATTGTTGGATTGGAAAGAGGAAACCACGTAAGTGGTGGAACAAGGAAATTAAACAAGCTATAGAAGAGCGTAAAGAGGCATCTAGGGTTCATCGAGAAGCAAAAAAGTTGGGATTACAAGAAGAAGAGGTGCTCCTTAGATGGAATACGTACCGAGAAAAGAAAAGGGTTGCGAGTGAGCTCGTGCAAGAGAAAATTAAATGCGCAAGTGAACGTTGGGTGCATAACATCCACAAAAGAGACAAAGGCGCCCCAAAAAGATTCTGGAACCATATAAAAGCACTCGGAGCTCCAACTAGAAACTCGCAAACGGCTATAAGGGATGAAGACGGTAACATCTATGAAGGCGATGATGCGCTGCGGTACATCACAGACGTTATCAGGCATAACTTCGGTACGAGAAAAAGCGTAGTTCAGACAACAGATCCAGCAACAACAGAGATGCCTGAGAGATCAAAATTCAGCATAGAAAGCTTTTATTGGAAAAAGGCAGCAGAAAATGTCCCTAACAACACGGCAGCAGGACCCGATGAAATCCCAATACAGCTAATCAAAAACCTCGGTCCAAAAAGCAAGGCACTGCTGACTAATGCCATAGAGCAAGTGATTAGAACAAAGAATATTCCCGTTGGATGGCGTGAAAGCAAGATGAATCTTATCTACAAAGGCAAAGGAGATAAGGATAAGACGAGCTCGTACAGGCCAGTTACAGTAACGTCGGTGATATATAGAATGGCAATGCAAGCCATAAAATTAGAACTGTCGAAGTGGGTGGAGGAAAACGGTGTATTGGGGGAACTACAGAATGGGTTCAGGCCAGGCAGACGCTTAGAAGACAATATGTTTGTACTAACTCAGTGCATAGAGATTTCAGTAGCTCAGAAAAGACCTTTATGGATAGCATTTCTAGATATTAAAGGAGCTTATGACAACGTAGACAGGGAATTGTTGTGGGATATTCTTCAATACGAAGGCATAGATGACGATTTCGTGGAGCTGCTGAGGGAGATATATCGAGACAACCAAGTACAAGTGGCATGGGAAGGCCGAAAAGGAAATGAAATGGTGGGAATTCACCAAGGATTGAAGCAAGGATGCCCTCTGTCACCATTGTTGTTCACGCTTTACGTCAAGGGCATAGAAAGACGACTGGAAAACAGCGAATTAGGTTTTGATTTATCCTACATGCGTAATGGACAAATGGTGCAACAGAAGATCCCTGGACTGATGTACGCAGACGACATTGTGCTACTAGCGGACAATAAAAAAGATTTACAGATACTTGCGAATATCTGTGGGAACGCAGCGACAAATCTAGGCCTTAAGTTTAGCACAGAGAAATCAGGGATTATGATCGTTAATGAGCACACGAGTAACTTCGTGGTGTCAATTCAACAGCAAGTAATACCCATAGTGAAGCAATATAAGTACCTCGGCGTACACATAAACGAAGGAAAGAATTACTCAATCAACCACCAAGATAATCTGAAAATAAAGGGGAAGCGGAATGCAGCATTAATGAAACACAGAGCACTGTGGGGCCACAATAAGTATGAGGTGGTGCGTGGAATCTGGAAAGGAGTAATGGTGCCAGCGCTAACATTCGCAAATGCCATTATATGCTTAAAATCGGATATATTGGCGGGTTTGGAAGTTAACCAAAGATCAGTAGGCCGGTTGGCTTTGGGAGCACACGGTAATACGACAAATGAGGCAGTGCATGGAGACATGGGTTGGGCCTCTTTTGAAGTCAGAGAAGCACAAAGCAAAATTAGTTTTGAAGAAAGGCTCAGGAACATGGATGAAAATAAATGGGCGGCTAAAGTGCACAAGTATCTCTACATGAAAAGCGTGTACACAGAATGGAGGAAGAGGTCAAGGAAGTTGGCAACCAAGTACAGGATAATCGAAACTGTAAATAGACAACCAGGGGTCATCAGAAAGAAAGTGAGAGAAATAGAGACCGTGAATTGGATGCAAAGAATGGAAACGAAAAGGACAATGGAGATTTACAAGAATGAGAAGAAAGAAATTAGAAGGGAAAATCTGTACGATAACACAAAGGGCAGTGCCTTGCTATTTGAGGCTCGAGCCGGTTGCCTAAGGACGAAAACATATCGGAACAAATATTCGGAATTAGATGAGACATGTGTATGCTGCAGTAAAGATCCAGAGACCACTCAGCACATCCTAATGGAATGCGACGGGATCCACCCAGCGAGAACCGTAGGTAACGTGCAACTCCCAGAAGCGCTTGGGTTTAAAGTGGAAGGAAACATAAACAGATCAGCCGTAGAGATCAGCAAGAGACGATTAGAGTACTGGTGGAAAAAAAAGTAGGGAAAAGATGGATGCGACCTGATCTCTTAAAATCATAGGCAGCGGTACAAGGTAAATTTTTGAAAAAGAAAATGATAGATATACAAAAATGCAAGATAAAGAACATGTATAGTATACCTGATTAAATAAAGCAGGCTAGGTGACTATTTGTCGCCGCCCCGTTTCAAAGGGGAAACCAATAAATCATCATCATCATCATCATCATGCTCCGCGTACATGCGCTTGCCTTCGCGCTCACAGGATCGTTTTCCCGCGCATTTTATTCGGTGCTCTGTCAGTGTCGTTCAGTATGAAGTAATTTGTGGGCTCCGCGCCCAGAAGGACACTAATAAAAGTTCTTCATCCATCCATCCATCCATCCTGAAGACGGTCGTACAACGCCTTTAGTACGCGCGGCCACAGCCAAGACTTGGCGCCGTTCATTGCAGATCGGTATATAACTGCTGTGCGATGGTGTATTGCCGTCTTCCGTATTGCAAGTCGCGTTCCGGAAAAACACCCGGTGTTTCTTTTCACCAGTTCTCAAGCAATGAGTTTCAAGCCCGAGTTTCTAGCGCTTTTGGACAAGATATTTGGACAAGATAGCATCAACTAATAAAGGGGAATTATAAGATAGACATAACAAAGATCATAGCCTTCTCCTCCGGATGCGCTACTCGGCAAATACATAATTTCACTATAACTCCTTTTTCCTCACGCAGCAACTCTTTTAAGTATTCTTTTTTACGCGCACAGTAGTGGACTGGAACCAGCTAAAAAATGACGTCGTCTCTGCGCCAACATCAACTTCTTTTTTATCATGTTTACAGTGACATTATTTTGTTTGTGCCATGTTTGCACTGACAGTGTTTTACTTCTTTAGAGTAACGTTGCGTGTGCCCAACCTGTACGCTTTGTATTTATTCAAATAACAGTTTTCTTTATTACCGTGTGCATTTTCTGTACATAATGTATTCGTTATGCTTGTACCACCCTGCTAAAATCACCGCATGGTGATTGCAGTATTTATGAAATAAAATAAATAAATAATAGCGTTTTTTTTTGTCGATAAAGCCTCCGAACACCTGCCACGCAGGAATGAACTAGAAGTACTCGAAAGAGCAGTGCAGCCCTATTTACAACGCGCTCCCATCTTGAGCTGCCCTGAAGGTGTTGACGACAGTCATGCGATACGATCCGCAAATCTAATTACCGAGAAGTTTCTGAGAATACTCCTTGTAAATCAGTCAAACCAACTGACTGAAGCAAACAACAAGCCTTCGGCCTGTATGTACACAAGCCGCCAAGGAAACCCTTCATATTGTAATTGTGAATAAGACACATTTATGAGCTACTGTGCCCGCAAGAGTTTTCGCCTGAAAGTATGGCAACCATTGTAAGTGCCATACGAGCAATAAATATTTATTTTCTTTCCTCAAAATGCATTTGATGGTGGAGAGCTGTTCTCCCGGCGCATGCATCCCCAGTGAATTTAAAGAAGATTGATGTATTAATACAGTTACACTGCATCCATTTATAAGAAGCCTAGATGAATCATTTACGAGTCCTCTACAATTAGGCGACTTGTTCTTGAATGCACGGTGAGGTAGGAAGCGCGACCGACCCAATCTTCGAGCGTTGCGCGCCTGCACAGATCGGCTGGGAGCAGCTGAGCAGCTGAGCAAGAGGGTGGGGTCGCAGCGCCCCCCTCCAAGCAGTGGCGATAGGCGGGAACTAGCCCCGATGCGAAGGCCGTAAGAAGCGAGCGCGCGCGCCAGTCGAGCCCGGCCGTGGTCACAGATATCAGCTTCTCCGATAGCCCGAGCGGCGGCGCTGGCGTCAGTTTCAATGGAGCGTGGTTGCGACGGCGCAGCTGCCCAGTGCCCGCCCAGTGCCCGATCATATTCGTTGGATTTGCAGAGCTGCGTTGTTTTTGTTTTTTTGTTTATTTGTTTTTTTTTTGTGGACGTCTTTTTTTCGCACATAGCCTTCAAGAGATTAGTATGCCTTGCAGTAACTGAGCCATGCCGCGGCATCGACAAAATCACTGTTTCGCGCCTGGGTGCCAAACAGGCTATGCTTATGTGAAGGATGGGCCGAAGTTGTCCTTGTTTGGCGTCCCGAAGGATAAAAATAGGCGGGAAGAGTGGGGAAAAAAACATGTGGTTGATCCCTCTTGTATAGGAATCGGTATAGAACACGAAAGTGAAACGTGTCTTCACAGAAGTAGTGTAATGTTTATTGCACATTGATATATAATGTCTATTGGTGTTTTGTGGCTAAAGCGCCCTTAGGCGTTGATGCACCCACGCTGACGCCTGGTGGCACGTCTCCTCCATCACGACTACCAACGTCGATAACCATGAGCAACCGTCGTGCATATGGAAGCTGCACTACGCTGCACACGCTAGCACAACGCGAAAGACGAAGCACGTAACTGACACACTAATACAACGCGCAAGACAAAGCACGTAACTGAATCGTCACCGAGTCAAATCAGCGCGTACAGCGCGTCGTAATTGCAGCCTCCGCGATCAACTTCAGAAACATTTTCAGAGCTAATTGCGGAGGCCAGGCTCCGCTGTGCTGAGTACGGTGAACGCCACCTAGGTGGCGTTGGTAGTGCTTCTTGATGCCTTGATGGCTAGGGGGCGTATGCCACCGCCCGATTTAAAGGGTTCAGCCTCATCCATCCATCCATCCATCCATCGATGCCAGCGTCCCTTCGAATGCTGGCATCGAGGCGTCGTAGTGCTGAGACCACCGAAGCGTTCACTGTCGGTGCGCGTTAGTGTCATAATGCAGTACTTCTCTTTTCTGCTCGTAGGCGGCGGCACCGCCCCGAGCAAGAGCGCGGGTACACGGAGGAGTGTTAAGCCCAGACCACACGTACGCTTGCGGACGCGCGTAAGCTCGCGTCTACGCACCTTGCGGTTGCCGCGCCTAGCAAGGAATGGCGGTTTGCATCCACAAATACGCGCGACAGCGCGCGCTCACTGGCCTCACTTGTTTACACCTTGGCAGACGCCACTTCGTATTCCGTTGTTGGCAGTGCTTCAAAATGCTTCGATATCTATAAACGTAATTGTTATCTTTTTGGAGCTGTTATATCAGCACAAAAAGTGAAGAAGAAGCACTTTCTTGCATGATATAATTCTGCTTAACTGAGAGTTGAATGTACCGCGCCGTCGCTGCGTAGCCAGGCGCGCCGACGCGAGGCAGCCCAGGCGCGCGATAACTGAGAGGAGCTGATCACCGAGATCGCGCCGCATTTCGACGCGTACGAGCCGTGCCGCACCATCTGCGCATGCGTGGGCGCGCGGACGCGAGCTTGCGCGCGTTTGCAAGCGTACGTGTGGTCTGGGCTTTAGATATATAAGGCGCGTCTGTGTTGCTCTCTGCAAATGCGTTTGTGGCGCAATGGGTTAAACGCTCGGCGATCTATCGTCGCGGACCTAGAGGTCGTGGGTTCGATTCCCAAATTTTGCATGTTTGTGGAACTTTTTCTTTGGGTTTCTTTCTTTGTATTATGTTCTATGACGTATTTCCGTGACGGAAATACGTCAGTGAAGTCTTGGTGGACCCCGGCATAAAACACTTTCGTGTTAAAAACCTCCACAGAGCTGACAAGCCCCTGGACGACACGAGCGCAGTATGCGAGCTCCATTTCGAGCCACGTTTTGTGCTCATGTCCACCGCTGTTCCAGATCACTGAATTGTCTTTCTTTTTATGGTCTAGTTAGGTTAGTTAGCGAAGGAAACTGCGAGGAAGGTACACTGGGCTCCTTACTGGAAGTTGACTATCTCGAAGCATCATGTGACCGAAATGAGTGCAGTCACACTGCTGCTAGCGCTACTGCCACAGAGGCCACACAAAACGTGGTGCCCCAGCATTGCACGGGCCTGCGGGTTTCAAACGACCATAACCAGCACGTGGCCAGAAGCGACTCGAGACTCACTTAACACACTGCGGGCTATGTTGCGCGGGAGTATATTGCCAATTCCAGCACAAAATGCCAAGAATGCATAAAGCTGCTTACTATGACGCCACCAGGCGAAAGTTTTCATGCCCGGCTAACAAACTTCTGTGACCGAGGAGGCCTCCTTTATCCCTTCAGTCAGCTGTACGGCTTCGTGAAAAAGCTAGAGGATCTTTTCACAGAATGCTTCTGTCAGAGTGAGCCACATATAGCTGTACATAAACACAGGCCTGAGCCTAATTGGCAAGTGAACTAGTTTTCACTTTTTGTTCAGGCCTCCCTCCATTTCTTTATGGAAAACATCAACCTGATTTGACTTAATAAATGTGTGCCAGCGTAATGATGGTTAATAATAAACGCAGAAGGCTACTGTGAAGCAAGGAACAACTAAAGTGCAACAATGAAATATTTAAGCCATATATACAAATTCATTTTGGCTAAGCAAAGGCACAAACCTGGTTAGCATGCCTGATGTTTTTTTTTTTTTTAAGCCCAGCTGGGTAGTATGTGCGCACTGTTTTCTGTCTGACAAAATTTTACATTAGGTCGACACGGCATGAAACCGTATATTTGGTCACCGTCCCTTTCATTCAAAATTTTCTTTCAATTTTTTTTACGATTGCCCGATAATTCGGAAAATTTGAAGGCCCCTTTCACATAAGCCCAAGAGTAGCCGTCTTCCTTTTCCACAAGGTACTATTGTGGCAAATATCATGTGGCCTAAACAAATATAGTGCTTGCTAAAGATATGTAAGGACTGTCAAGTATGCCAAAATTAAAAACAAATAAGAGTGTGGACTGCTTCGAACTGAAACCGTCAGAAACGCAAGGAAAATCAAAGCTTCTGCAAGCAAAGCTTCCATTGAAGTTGCCAGTGGCGCCACCTCTTGAATGCGACGCTGACTGCGTCAGAGCAGCGGCAGAGTAAGCCCACTGCCCCCTTCTAGTACACTGTAATTTAGTCTCGCGCGTAAAACCATGGAGGAAGCAGTGTTGCCAGGTCGGACGAGGCAGCGTAGCCCAGAGTTAGAGAAATTGTAGCCCAAATGTAGCCAAACACAAAAAGAGAGCAAAATTTTTCTCAGCCAAATATAGCCATTTTTATTTGCAGTTTTATATGTATATAAATTCTCACATTCAACTACGGCAACCTTTTTGCACAACCCATTGTAACCAAATGTCGCTGCCGCCATGACGGTCGACATCACGCTTGCACACAAAAGTTTTGTTGCGACAGCAATAAAACTTTTATTTTAAAAAAAACTTTACTAAAAATACTTTTACTATGGACACTCCAAAGCGGATTTTTGCCGTTGGCGTCGCCGTCGCCGTGAGGTTCTGTATGACGTCAATGGCGATGATCGTCGCCGCGCTCCGGACGCTGTATGTGCAAGTGAAAGGTCACGAGGGACGCGCGCTTTCACAGGGAGCGAACGCACGTCGGCGACCAAACGCGCGTTCTGCGCCGTGCTCCCTGAAGGGCTGCAGAATTAAACGTTTCTTTCCTCCTTTACAATCACCATATAGAGAGAGCAAACGCGACTTTTTCCGACGTGCGAAAGGCCGTGGGGGGACGGGAGGGAGGGAGGTGAGGCGACGTTTAGCTGCGGCACCAATGCGTATTTATATAAAAACGTTGCGAGGCGAGAAGGTGGGTAAGATTTCCGACGCAGCTCGGCGAGTGTCCCATTCTGATCTCGTCGAAAACCTCCGAGCCACCTAAGGGCCCCAACCACATTCACCCTTTCACTTTATAATAAAGTTTATTTCTTCTTCTTCCGAGCCACCCACCCCCAGAGGCACCGGCAACAGTCACCAACGCCGCGCGCGTTCGGTGCGAACGCGGGCAAAGCTCCGACGGCGTCGACAACAGTTCTGCGCGTTGCTGGTGCTGCTGCATGTCCAAGTTTATACAGCTGATAAAACTTCTATCCTTACTCCGTATAGCTCTCTACTAATTTGCTATCGCAATTGATGCTTCGCCTTTCGGGTGAAACTGCGACACGATCGTATTTCTTGCGCTACCTAAACGCGAAAAACTTAGTCTGTCTGTCACTCGATTGAACCGCGCGGCCAAAACCAACCAAGCTACTACTACTGGTGGCACGGGGTTACAGTGTACTAGAAGGGGGCAGTGGGCTTACTCTGCCGCTGCTCTGACGCAGTCAGCGTCGCATTCAAGAGGTGGCGCCACTGGCAACTTCAATGGAAGCTTTGCTTGCAGAAGCTTTGATTTTCCTTGCGTTTCTGACGGTTTCAGTTCGAAGCAGTTCACACTCTTATTTGTTTTTAATTTTGGCATACTTGACAGTCCTTACATATCTTTAGCAAGCACTATATTTGTTTAGGCCACATGATATTTGCCATAATAGTACCTTGTGGAAAAGGAAGACTGCTACTCTTGGGCTTATGTGGAAGGGGCCTTCAAATTTTCCGAATTATCGGGCAATCGTAAAAAAAATTGAAAGAAAATTTTGAATGAAAGGGACGGTGACCAAATATACGGTTTCATGCCGTGTTGACCTAATGTAAAATTTTGTCAGACAGACAACAGTGCGCACATACTACCCAGCTGGCCGGGAAAAAAAAAAAACATCAGGCATGCTAACCAGGTTTGTGCCTTTGCTTAGCCAAAATGAATTTGTATATATGGCTTAAATATTTCATTGTTGCACTTTAGTTGTTCCTTGCTTCACAGTAGCCTTCTGCGTTTATTATTAACCATCATTACGCTGGCACACATTTATTAAGTCAAATCAGGTTGATGTTTTCCATAAAGAAATGGAGGGAGGCCTGAACAAAAAGTGAAAACTAGTTCACTTGACAATTAGGCTCAGGCCTGTGCTTATGTACAGCTATATAAGGCTAAGCAAAATGAAAATAACAGGGCTGTTGCTGACACAAAGCTTTTATTTGCAAGTACAGCAAGCCATTGTTTCATGCACTTCAACTCATAAGCAATGGTTCAACTTCAGCAGCTTGGTCCTCTGCCGCTTTCCTGCCTTGTCACAGTTAATTTCTTTCACATAAAAATGCAGACGCGTGACAATGTAAAAACTAATTATTTTAGCTGTGAGGCTAAGAGTGTGCACATTGCAGCCAACTTCGAGGGGAAGCTTACTCTTAACAACTGCCAGCATGTCCATAACGCTGTCAGAGTGTGGCTCACTCTGACAGAAGCATTCTGTGAAAAGATCCTCTAGCTTTTTCACGAAGCCGTACAGCTGACTGGAGGGATAAAGGAGGCCTCCTCGGTCACAGAAGTTTGTTAGCCGGGCATGAAAATTTTCGCCTGGTGGCGTCATAGTAAGCAGCTTTATGCATTCTTGGCATTTTGTGCTGGAATTGACAATATACTCGCGCGCAACATAGCCCGCAATGTGTTAAGTGAGTCTCGAGTCGCTTCTGGCCACGTGCTGGTTATGGTCGTTTGAAACCCACAGGCCCGTGCAATGCTGGGGCACCACGTTTTGTGTGGCCTCTGTGGCAGTAGCGCTAGCAGCAGTGTGACTGCACTCATTTCGGTCACACGATGCTTCGAGATAGTCAACTTCCAGTAAGGAGCCCAGTGTACCTTCCTCGCAGTTTCCTTCGCTAACTGACCTAACTACACCATAAAAAGAAAGACAATTCAGTGATCAGGAACTGCGGTGGACATGAGCACAAAACGTGGCTCGAAATGGAGCTCGCATACTGCGCTCGTGTCGTCCAGGGGCTTGTCAGCTCTGTGGAGGTTTTTTTCCCACTCTTCCCGCCTATTTTTTACCCTTCGGGACGCCAAACAAGGACAACTTCGGCCCATCCTTCACATAAGCATAGCCTGTTTGGCACCCAGGCGCGTAACAGTGATTTTGTCGATGCCGCGGCATGGCTCAGTTACTGCAAGGCATACTAATCTCTTGAAGGCTATGTGCGAAAAAAAGACGTCCACAAAAAAAACAAATAAACAAAAAAAAACAAAAAAAAACAACGCAGCTCTGCAACTCCAACGAATATGATCGGGCACTGGGCAGCTGCGCCGTCGCACCCACGCTCCATTGAAACTGACGCCAGCGCCGCCGCTCGGGCTATCGGAGAAGCTCATATCTGTGACATTCGTGGAGCCGCCGCATCGCATAGCCTCCGCCGGAGAGTAAGCCCACTGCCCCCTTCTAGTACACTGTAACGGGGTCATACAGGTCAACATGGCACAGCGCAAAGGACACCTCAGGCCTATTTGAGGCAAAATATATGTATATAAGCGTGATCCGCAGCGTTCATTAAATTAAGAATACACATTGGAGTGGTTTTACGATGTCCGTTAGAAATTGTGTCGAAGAGACGCTAAGCGTTAAAAAAAAGCCGACTGAAGCCGCGGCTCTGTAGCCGGCTTTACGCCAACAGTAATAAAAGTTCCCAACAACAGTGTACTAGAAGAGTTGTAGTGCGCTCACAACGCGGCAGAGCTTGACGCGCTTCGTGTCGCCGCCGACAGGTGACGCGGTTCGCCGCGTCACCTGTCGTCACCTCTCTCGAGTGAAGCCGAACAGGACGGTCGTGGCCGAGTGGAGCTCAGCGCAGCAGGAGCAGCATACCAATGAATAAGTTCAATTTTTGTTTATTTTTATTTGGTTGATAGAAATGTTAGGGTACCCGAGCTATCTAGATATATTGTTTTTCATGCTTTTGTAGTTTCTTGGTTAGTTTGGTAGGACGTTAGTAGGTAGCGAATAGTTCTATTTTTTATTTTTTTGGAAGCGGGTTGTGGCGCACGTGTTGCATTGTGAAAGCAGTGTAAAGCGGCAGTTTTAAACCGCGTTAGGGAAGCTAGCGGAGGTAGCTGGATAGTGAGTTTGCCGTACGGCTTACCGTGGGGCTTTGTTCAGGTATTTTGGTGGGCTTTCTCGTTAGGTGATCGGGTGGACAATGGTGCGGCAGGCTAGGAAGGACAGGGGTGATGACGAGCTGGTGCAGTGCGAGGAGTGCAAACATTGGTGTTATTTGGACGAGACTCACTTCGCCAGTTAAGCCGACGCTGAGGAAGCTAGCTTCGCGTGCAGGTCGTGTGAAGGATTTAAGGGGGCTGTGCGGCGGATGGAAGGGGAATGGGCAGCCAGTGTGGAAGAGCTCAAAGGGGAGCTGAAGGTGGAGCGAGAGCGGCGAATTGAGCTCGAAACTCGGATCGGCGAGTTGCTTCACTGGGAGGGGGCCGAGGCCGTCCTGGTAACGCGAATAGCTGGCGAGGTACAAGAAGAACGGGAAAAGCGGGCCGTGCTGGAAGGCGCTGGTGGAGGCGCTAATGGCACAGGCGGCGCGTAATCCCAGGTCAGCTCAGGCGGGCGGCGGGGACAGCGCGGAGACTCAGGCAGAGGCATGCCATGAGAGCAGGGAGGGACGCCTAGGGTCCGTTGAACAGCAGGCGAGAGCCGGCGGCCACACGGCGGTTCCACAACTCTACAGCGAGGTAGTGCGGCAGGCTTCGGGTGGGAAGGGACGAACGGCAGGGAGCACATCGTCACGTGTCAGTGGCGCACGGCGGGTGGAGAACCAGCTAGCGCGAACTAGAGGACGACAATCGCAGGCCGGAGGCAAACGTGTAGAGCGAAGGGTCCTATTGGTGGGGGACTCCAACGTAGCTAGGGTTGAGGAGGGCGTCCTTACAACAGTGAAGGCAGACGGGCGGGTGAGGGTGGAGGCCCAGTCAGGGAAGTGCATGGTTGACGCAATGGCAAAAGCTCAGAAGGTGGTATGGGACAACCTGGAGCATGAACATCTGGTCGTTATCCATGCTGATCTCAACGATGTGTTGAAGGGAAGGAGCCAGAACCTAAACAGACAGAGGTTGGGTTGCGTAAACTCAGAGAAACCTCTGCGAATGTGCATGTGACCATATTGCCACGTGTACTTCTTTATCTTTTACCGGTGACCGCTCTTCACCGGCTCACAAACGTTAAACGTGATCGCTCGGCGCAGGACGCGCCTGTATCGGAAGTTTCTAGAACGTTATCGATGCTTCTTTCCGTTGCCTGTTTTCACAGACGCTTATGTTATCTGATTGTATGAGCGACACGAATTGTCTAGAACTTTCTGGAAGACACGCGCGTACCAGGGATTACTCTGGAACCTTCGATGACTCAGGTATAAAAGCCGACGCGTTTTGCCGCTGATCAGATTTTCGACGATCGCCGACTGTGTTCGCCGCTATCGTTGTGCTTCGAGTGTAGCTTTCTTTGTGGGCACAGGTTCGCCCAATAAAGAATCAGTTTCGTCACACACAGTTTTACGACTGTTTTCTTCACCGTCACTACTACGTGACATCTGGTGGAGGTGCTATTGCGTTCATGCAGCGAACGCCCCCACAAAGCCGCGATCCAAGCCCGAAACCGGAGGACAACACCAGCGTCGCCAAGGACCAGCGAGCTAGCCGCAGGCAGCAAGGACTTCTGCCGGAGTACGGACTTCTTCCTGAGAAGACCACAGCGATCAAGGCCAAGTCAACGACCCCAATGGCAGCCCCAGCGTCCCCCATCCTGCTGCAACAACCTCGGGAGCCACCGACCTTCCGTGGATCATCGGCTGAAGACCCGGAAACCTGGCTTGAGACATACGAGAGGACCGCGACGTTCAACAAATGGAGCGACGACGACAAGCTACGTCATGTCTATTTTTCTTTGGATGACGCTGCTCGGACCTGGTTTGAGAACAGAGAGAGCACTCTAGTGACTTGGGACCTATTTCGTGAGAACTTCGTGAGGACCTTCACGAGTGTCGTACGAAAGGAAAGGGCCGAGGTTCTCTTGCAAACCAGAGTACAATTGCCGAACGAGCACATCGCGATCTTCACGGAGGAGATGACTCGCCTCTTCCGCCACGCCGACCCCGAAATGTCTGAAGAAAAGAAGGTTCGGTTCTTGATGCGGGGCGTCAAAGAGCATCTATTCACCGGATTGATGCGCAACCCGCCCAAGAGTGTGGCAGAATTTGTTTCGGAGGCCACAACGATCGAAAAGACGCTTGAAATGCGAGCCAGGCAATACAACCGCCGTGCACTGACAAACTACGCCGAAGCTCAAGCGCTAGGCGCCGACGACCTGCGCGAGACGATCAGAGCGGTTGTACGGGAAGAGCTGCAGAAATTATTCCCAAGGTCGCAGCCTCAGGTGACTTCGATCGCTGACATAGTTAAAGAAGAGATTCAGCGGTCACTGGAAGTGCCAGAAGTTCCGGCATCGCCTCAACCGCAGCCGCAAGCGATGACCTACGCCGCCGTCGCCCGTCGTCAAGGCCCCCCTCCGCGCTCGCGCCAGGGCCCCGTAACGCCGCAGTTCCGTCGTCCACCGCCGCCGCCGCCAGCACGCCCGCCCGTCGCCCAGCGCAGCTACCAGAGGGAGACGGACATTTGGCGCGCCCCCGACCACCGCCCGCTCTGCTATCACTGCGGGGAAGCCGGCCATGTCTACCGCCGATGCCCATACCGCGAGATGGGCCTACGAGGGTTCGCCGTCAACGCGCCACGTCCACAGGTTGGCGAGCGACCACGCGACATCGCTGACTACCTCGCCGGAGCCCAGTGGCAGCCACGACGACCCTCACGCTCACCGTCACCAGGACGTTACCTGTCGCCGCAGCGCCGACCATACACTGGCCCAGCCCGGGGCCGGTCTGTGAGCCCCTATCCGGGAAACTAAAGACAGCAACCGATGGAGGTGCGGTTGCTGTACGACGCAATTCCGAAGATCCTCCGCCGCCGACGAAGAAGATTCGCGAATCATCACGACGACATATCAGTACGCCGCCCAACAACAGCCTTGACAACACTTCGCCGCTGAAAGAAGACCTTCCGACGCGACGTAGCAGCAGCAGAGTAAGCCGACGCAGTCGTGATCCGACGCCACGACTTAACCGTAACGCCAGACGACGGTCTACCGACCTAGACATACTAATCGATGGCCATAACGTCACCGCTCTCGTCGACACTGGAGCCGACTATTCCGTCTTCAGTGGCGCGTTCGCCGCCAAGTTGAAGAAAGTGAAGACTGCCTGGCAAGGACCCGATATCCGGACAGCGGGAGGCCACGTAATAACGCCGGCTGGATTCTGCACAGCACGAGTCACGGTTAACAACCGCACTTACCCCGCGAGCTTCGTAATCCTGCAGCAATGCTCCAGGGATATCATTCTAGGCATGGACTTTCTAAGCCAACACGGTGCAGTCATCGACTTAAGGTCCAAGTCGATAACGCTTTCAACGCACAAAGCGATACCACCGGATACAAACATCGGTTACCATGCCTTAAATGTGCTTGAAGAACAAGTCACTGTTCCGCCTCGCTCCAGCGTAATGATTTCCGTCGGTACCGAAGTGCCTGCAAACATGGAGGGCGTCGTCGAGGGCGATCATCACTTACTGCTCGACCGTGAAATTTGCGTCGCTAGAGGCATAGCTGAACTATGTGAAGGAAAAGCAAGAGTGATGCTTACGAACTTCAGCCACGAATATAAGCACATTAACAAAGGAACCACGGTCGCCCACATCGATGAAATAGTACAAGCCAGCAGTGCTTTCGCATTCACGGATTCTGGTGCGCCTTCGGCGGTGGCTGTGGTGCCTGAACCGACTTTCGACGTCAATCAGAACCTTCCCAATCATAAGAAAGAACAGCTAAAAGCTCTGCTCCTGCAGTACAAGGACTGCTTCTCGTCGTCGTCAAAAGTTCGACAAACCCCTGTCGCCAAGCACCGCATCATAACCGACGAATATTTCCGCCCACTTCGTCAGAGCCCGTACCGAGTTTCGGCGCGCGAACGCGAGGCCATAAAGCAACAAGTCGACGAAATGCTACGCGACGACATCATCCAGCCGTCAAAGAGTCCGTGGGCGTCCCCCGTGGTGTTAGTGAAGAAGAAGGGATGGAACGCTACGTTTCTGCGTCGATTATCGTCGCCTCAACAAGATCACGAAGAAGGACGTATACCCCCTCCCACGGATTGACGACGCCTTGGATCGACTCTACAACGCAAAGTATTTTTCGTCGATGGACCTCAAAACCGGCTACTGGCAAATCGAAGTCGACGAGAGAGACCGGGAGAAGACTGCCTTTATAACACCAGACGGACTGTTCGAGTTCAAGGTCATGCCGTTTGGTCTTTGCTCAGCACCTGCGACTTTCCAACGCGTCATGGATACAGTACTGGCAGGCTTGAAGTGGCAGACTTGCCTCGTGTATTTGGACGACGTCGTTGTGTTTTCCTCAAGCTTCGAAGAACACCTGCGGCGCCTTGAAACAGTTCTTCAAGCAATCAAAACCTCCGGACTCACGTTAAAGCCCGAAAAGTGCCGCTTCGCATATGAGGAGCTCTTGTTTTTGGGCCACGTCATCAACAAGTCTGGAGTGCGCCCCGACCCTCAGAAAACTGCGGCCATCTCCAACTTTCCTCCGCCCGCTGACAAGAAGGCAGTGCGTAGATTTCTTGGACTGTGCGCCTATTACAGGCGCTTCGTCAAGAATTTTTCACGGATCGCTGAGCCACTGACGTATCTCACGAAGGCCGACGTCGAGTTCAAGTGGGAGACGCCGCAAGTCGAAGCATTCGAAGAACTGAAGCGACGCCTGCAATCGCCGCCAATACTTGCGCATTTCGACGAAAACGCCGATACCGAAGTCCACACCGACGCAAGCAGCGTAGGACTCGGCGCCGTGCTTGTGCAGAGGACTGACGGACTAGAAAGGGTTGTAAGTTACGCTAGCCGGTCGCTATCGAAGGCGGAAGCAAATTATTACACAACAGAAAAGGAGTGCCTCGCCATCATCTGGGCTACATCAAAGTTTCGCCCCTACCTCTATGGCAGGCCCTTCAAAGTCGTCAGCGACCACCACGCCTTGTGTTGGCTAGCTAACTTGAAGGATCCTTCAGGTCGCCTCGCACGATGGAGTCTGAGACTTCAAGCATTCGACATCACCGTCGTTTACAAGTCCGGCCGAAAGCACTCTGACGCCGACTGCTTGTCTCGCGCCCCCGTCGAACCGCCGCCACAGGACGACCAGGATGACGACACTTTCTTGGGACCCATCAGTGCCG
This sequence comes from Dermacentor silvarum, assembly GCF_013339745.2. Taxonomy (NCBI): domain Eukaryota; kingdom Metazoa; phylum Arthropoda; class Arachnida; order Ixodida; family Ixodidae; genus Dermacentor; species Dermacentor silvarum. The sequence continues at coordinate 182,849,456 of NC_051160.1, read as the reverse complement.
ACGATTTCGCCGAACAACAGCGAGCCGACCCGGAACTAAGGAGCCTTGTAGACTACCTGGAAGGCAAGACCATCACTGTGCCGAAGGTGTTCGGGCGAGGATTGGCGTCGTTTTTCTTGCAAAACGACATTCTCCTAAAGAAGAACTTTTCGCCTCTCCGAGCCAACTACCTCCTCGTTGTACCCTCAGCATTGCGTCCAGAGGTTCTGCAAGCTCTCCATGACGACGCAACGGCTGGACACCTCGGTTTTTCCCGCACGCTCTCGAGGATACAAGAAAAATACTACTGGCCTCACCTCTCTGCCGACGTCGCCCATTACGTAAGGACATGCCGAGACTGTCAACGACGCAAAACACCGCCGACAAGGCCAGCCGGACTTCTACAGCCGATCGAACCACCTCGCCGACCGTTCCAGCAGATCGGGATGGACTTACTGGGGCCTTTTCCGACGTCGACGTCCGGGAATAAATGGATTGTCGTAGCTACTTACTACCTCACCCGCTACGCCGAAACAAAAGCCTTGCCCAAAGGCAGTGCCGCCGAGGTAGCCCGATTCTTCGTTGAGAACATTCTCCTGCGTCACGGTGCTCCAGAAGTCCTCATCACCGACAGAGGCACGGCCTTTACGGCAGAACTAACTCAAGCCATCCTGCGATACAGCCAGACAAGCCATCGCCGGACCACCGGCTACCACCCGCAGACGAATGGCCTCACCGAGCGGCTAAATAAGACCATCGCCGACATGCTGGCAATGTACGTCGACGTCGAACACAAGACGTGGGATGCCATCCTTCCGTACGTGACCTTCGCATACAACACGGCCGTGCAAGAAACGACGCACATGGCGCCGTTCAACCTGGTCTACGGAAGGAGCCCAGCAACGACGCTTGACGCCATGCTATCGGACGTCACCGACGAAGAAAATCTCGACGTTGCCTCCTATTTGCAGCGTGCCGAAGAAGGTCGACAGCTCGCCCGGCTGCGCATCAAGAACCAGCAGAGAACCGACAGCCGACACTACAATCTTCGACGACGCTACGTCGAGTACCAGCCCGGCGACCGTGTTTGGGTCTGGACTCCGATACGCCGGCGAGGACTTAGCGAGAAACTATTACGACGCTATTTCGGACCCTACAAGATTATCCGACGGATTGGCGCACTGGACTACGAGGTCGTGCCAGACGGCATTTCGCAATCACAGCGGCGCCGCGCACGACCCGAAGTCATCCACGTGGTGCGTCTTAAGCCTTTCTACGCCCGTTGACGAACTTGGGTACTTCGTTGCTTTGTTATTTTTTATTGTCTTTATTACACGTGGTTTATGTTTATGTTATGTTAGTAGCATCGGGACGATGTTTTTTTAAGGGGAGGGTAATGCCACGTGTACTTCTTTATCTTTTACCGGTGACCGCTCTTCACCGGCTCACAAACGTTAAACGTGATCGCTCGGCGCAGGACGCGCCTGTATCGGAAGTTTCTAGAACGTTATCGATGCTTCTTTCCGTTGCCTGTTTTCACAGACGCTTATGTTATCTGATTGTATGAGCGACACGAATTGTCTAGAACTTTCTGGAAGACACGCGCGTACCAGGGATTACTCTGGAACCTTCGATGACTCAGGTATAAAAGCCGACGCGTTTTGCCGCTGATCAGATTTTCGACGATCGCCGACTGTGTTCGCCGCTATCGTTGTGCTTCGAGTGTAGCTTTCTTTTGTGGGCACAGGTTCGCCCAATAAAGAATCAGTTTCGTCACACACAGTTTTACGACTGTTTTCTTCACCGTCACTACTACGTGACAATATGCACAATCCCACAGATCCGGGGCCAGGCTAGCGGGATGGAACGGAGTGTGCTTGAGGCTAACCGGGTCATTATGGGTCTGAGCCGACCACTTGGGTACGGCATAATGGAGGTAAACCTAACGGAGGTAATGGAGGCATAATGGAGGTGTACGAGTCTGGCTCCCACCCTTTTGCACAGGATGGCATTCACTACAGTGGTGCCACGGGCGGGAGGGTAGGTAGTAGGATAGGGCGCCAAGCTACGGCTTTTGGGGAGGACCCAGAGCCCTAAGACCACCAGTGTAGACGAAGACGGACCCAGAGAGGCCCCAAGATTCAAGAAACGTAGAATCGGTAGGAGAAGAAATAGACGTAAGCACGAGGTGCAAGGTCATTCTGACATAGGGTACATTAACATGCAAGGTGGCAGGAATAGGCTGAAGTGGGAGGAGATAGACGAGCAACTAAGGCAGGAAAAGCTGATGGTATACGGGTTTGTGGAGACACATCTTAGGGACATGGAGCAACCTCCCTGTAGTCCTGACTATGCATGGGAATATTGCAATAGAACAGAGGGCAGCAGAAAAGGGGGTGGAATTGGTGCATTCATTCATAAAAGTATCAATTGGCAAAGGGTCAAACAGGAATGCAAGGAGAATTTATGGCTAAAAGGGAAAGTTGCAGGAGAGCAGACACTCCTTGGCTTTGTATACCTGTGGACAGGAGCAAATGCCAAAGAGGAAAACAAAAAAATGCTGGAATGCATATCAAGCGACATTAATGAACTAGGAGAAGGGTGCGAGATTATTATATTAGGAGATATGAACGCACACATAGAAGACATGGACGGGTACAAAGACTCAACAGTCAACATGATGCTGGATATGTGTGAAATGCATGACTTAGTTGTATGCAACAGTACTGAGAAGTGTGAAGGGCACATAACATGAGAGGTAGGGAGCCTGCAGTCGACGATAGATTATGCACTAATGTCACATAGGATGCACGATAGGTTAAATGTAATGAGCATAGATGAATATGGCTCCAGAAGTCTAGGTAGTCATCACAAACGTATTAAGGTGAGTTTTAGAAGGGAAATGAAAGTAGGTAGGAGGCAATATGAACAACCAGGTGGGCTATTTTACTCGGAAAAGCAGCTTGAAATAGCAACCCAGCAAATTGAGGAAGTAATTTCAGAGGATACAAAAACAGAATGGACATATGCAAATTTAACAGGGCTATTTGAGCTAGAGCTTACTAAGGTACGAGTCAGGACAAAAGGGAACAGAAGACGTAAACCCAAGAGCTGGTGGGATCAGGAGGTTAAGAAGGCCATAGAGAAACGTCAGGAAGCATCCAGGGAACACAGATATTCAAAGCAGAGGGGTGAACCAGAAGCTGATGTGGACACAAAATGGAATAACTTTTTAAACTGTAGAAGGGAAGCATCCCATTTGATCAATGAGAAGATCAGAAGAAAGGGGAGCCAATGGTTTTCAGAAGTAAACAAAAAGGATAGAAAAGCAGCGAAGAAATTTTGGAAACATCTCAACTCCTTGAGTAATAAGACTAGCCTAGAGCAGAGGTTTATAGTTACAGCTCAAGGTGTTCGACTAGAGGGAGATGAGGCAATGGAACATATAAGAACAATGGTGACAGAAAAATTTAAAGAACGAAACATAGCATGTGCTCCATCAGGTGAGGATAGACTAGTCGGTGCAGTGGCTCCACTGGCACAAAGCCAGTGGGAAAGGGCAGAGAAGAGCGTTCCTAGTAGCACGCCGACAGGTCCTGATGGCATCCCAATTATGTTGATAAAGACATCGGCCCAAAATCTAAGAAAGCATTAAGAGAGGCAGTAAGCAAAATGATAATGGACGGTAAAGCCCCCGACGGGTGGAGACTGAGCAGGATGAGCATGATATATAAGAGAAAGGGCGACAAAGCCGACATAAACAACTACCGTCCCATAACAGTGACGTCAGTGGTTTACTGACGTCACTGGTGATGCAGATCATAAAGGACAGACTGCAGGCATGGGTGGAGAACGAGGAGGTGCTGGGGGAACTACAAAATGGGTTCCGGAAACAAAGAAGGTTAGAAGATAATCTGTTCTCATTGACACAGTGTATTTAAATAGCACAACAGGAACACAGGCCCCTATGGCTTGCATTTTTGGATATCAAGGGAGCCTCTGACAGTGTAATCCAAAAGGATTTGTGGGACATACTGGGCACTCTAGATGTGGAAGATGGAGTAAGAAATGTTTTAAAAGATATCTATAAAAGTAACAAGGTGCTTATAGAATGAGAAAACAAGGTATCTAGGCCTATAGAGATACAGCAGGGGCTTAGGCAGGGGTGCCCGCTGTCACCTTTGTTGTTCATGCTGTATTTACAAGGATTAGAGAAAAAATTAGAGAGGAGCGGACTTGGCTTCAACCTTTCCTATTTCAAGCAAGGAGAATGGATTAAACAGTCATTACCAGGACTGATGTATGCGGATGACATTGTACTTTTGGCTGACAGCAAGGAAGACTTGCGGAGATTAATGGACATCTGTGGTAAAGAGGGAGATAGCTTAGGTTTGAAGTTTAGTAAAGAAAAATCGGCAGTCATGACTTTTAATGAAAATCAGGGCAGCGAGCATAGGATACAGGAGGTTACGCTGGAGGTGGTGGATAAGTACAAATATCTTGGAGTGTGGATAAACAATGGGGCTGAGTACCTAACGGAACATGAAAAATATGTGACGGCTAAAGGTAGCAGAAATGCAGCTGTGATGAAAAATAGGGCACTCTGGAATTACAATAAGTACGAAGTGGTGAGAGGGATTTGGAAAGGGGCGATGGTCCCTAGTTTGACTTTCGGCAATGCGGTCCTGTGCATGAGATCAGAGGTTCGAGCAAGGTTGGAAGTTAAGCAGCGAGGGGTAGGTATACTGGCTCTGGGAGCGCACGGAAATACACCAAATCAGGAGGTACAGGGTGACATGGGATGGACGTCATTCGAGGGCAGGGAAGCCACTATCAAGATAGCATTTGAGGAGCGATTGAGAGAAATGGCAGAAAAGCGGTGGGCAAGGAGAGTTTTCAGTTATTTATACATGAGGAATGTTGATACAAAATGGAGGAAGCTGACCAGAAAACTGTCAATCAAATATTTGGACTGCAGGAGGGGTGCAAACCAGGAAACAGCTGCTAAGGAAAAGGTTAAGGAAACAGAGAGGGGTCTGTGGAAACAGCTGGGATGCAGACGAAATCAGCACTGGGAACATACCGAACTTTCAAGCAAGAAATTGCCAAAGAAAATATCTACGATAATTCTTGGGGAAGCTCTTTGTTGTTTGAAGCCAGGACGGGAGTATTGCTGACTAAGATGTACTGAGTCGAGTACCAAGACACGTTGTGCTGTGCGTGTGGAGAAGAAGAGGAAACGGCTGAACACCTCATACTTTTCTGTAAAGGGCTTAACCCTACAGTGCAAAGCAACGGGGCTGATTTTTTCAAAGCATTGGGGTTTAGGGACAGTGAAGGCAAAATAGACTTTAAGCGGGTAGAAATAACCAAACAGAGGTTATCTGATTGGCAGATAAAATCAAGGCATGGGTGAAATTTCACCCACCACAAAGTAAAAAATATGTTAATAGTCATGGCTAGGTGGCGTATGCCACCACCCTGTTTAAAGGGTTCAGCCTCATCCATCCATCCATCCATCCATCCTGCTGCCGCATCCATCCATCCATCCAACGTCGAGCTGCGCGCCCGATACGAATTGGTCCCCGAGTTTCTCCCGCTTTATGTTGGAAATTCTCGTGCGAAGTAATGTTTCGTGCGGTGCTGACAAGTGCTCAGGGATGAGTCACCGTCAAAGTCACTGTTTGTGCCTGTCTGCATGACTGGTTACAAATCGTGCAAAAAGAAGTTGTCGCTCTTCGGGGTACCGTAAGACGAGGCGACGTACCGAAAGTGGCAGCGCAACCTACCTCGGGTGGATAAGCCACTCGAACGAAATGCCGCTCTGTGCGAACTGCATTTCGATCCGCAGTTTGTGTCGCGTCACTTTGACACATCATCAGTGGTGAGCTGGTGCGCCTGGAAAGGAGCAGGCCATTGCTACAGCCGGATACGACACTGACGATCTTTCCAAACGTCCCCAAGTACATCTGCAAGCCAGTGCGTGAGAAAAGGAATCCGAAAGAAAGGTTGGACCCACAGTTTGAACCTCCACAGAAAAAATGGCGAATCGATGTGGCCTCACGTACCCGACACATCGGATGAAGCACCCACGCTTGCCGCCAACTCTGGATTACCAAAATGTGATCGTGCCGTCCAATCAGTGGGGTGAGCACGTTTTTTTCTGAAACTTCCCTTTTGTCGCATATAGCGTCCGCCTACTGGGGCCAATCATGAGCTTTCTTCACGCCCAAAAGCTTGTGCTGTTTCGTTGGGGGGACAGCATGATCGAACACCAAGTGTTTGTACGTGGTGTCGAGCTCTCACTTGATGAGCACTGCGATCCTCCATCGATCCTAGTGGCTCTTGACAGCATGCAGCTCTGTTCTGGTGCAGCGCAGTCGGTGGAGTTCCCTCTTGCGCGCAGCTCCAACATGACAAGCTGGTATGAAAGCCTCTACCCCACGAAGTGCAAGGAGCTTGTAAGTGGCCCTGAGGAGTGCTGCATCGCCTCCAAGTACCTCAGAACGCAAGCTCCCAGAGCCAGAACGCAAGCAAGCTCTCAGAACGCAAGCAAGCTCCCAGAGCCAGTCTACCTAGCTCAACCAGAGGTGTCGAGCTAGGCAGCTAAAGCGTAAGGAAAATTACGCCAGAAAGCTAAAGGCAAGGACCCAAGCTACGGTGCGCCGCCTAAGAGCCAAAGCGAAAAGCTTGAACGAGGTTCTCACGCAGCAAAAATAGGCAAATCACGCGATTAAAGAAAGTGCACTGAAGAAGAAGATCGACAAGCTCCCACATAAATAGAAGGCAGCAATCATGCAGTGCTTTGAAGCTGCAAAAATTATCAATAATTGCACTATATTTCGCTTATAACATCCCAGTTTCCAACAAATCGTGCAAACGTGAAAATATTGAGCGAGCCGAGGCAACTTTTTATGTACCATAATCATCGGTCCATGCCAATTAACGCCAGCTACATATATTTAAGTGAAATCCATTGCATCTTTCGTTAACGAACAACTCGGACTAAATTCATCTTTGCAAGCAAGAACAGTTGTTTTCGTTCAAGCGTGCGTTTATAGACAGTAATTTGTGCGTAAAATAAGACCGCAGTGAAGCAAAACTCGGGCGTGTCTGCGAGGCCTTCGAGGTAAACATGCCGAGACGGCCTAGATCTCGCAAGCAAATGACGTGTTATATGCGAATTTATAGGGCGCATATGTCGCTATAAGGTTGCTGCGATCTTCGCAAACATGCGCGGCTGAGCAAGATGTGCCATTCGATGTAAACAAAAGGAATCGGGGCGCTAATCCGGCTAGGCGATCGTCGGTTCATCAAAACAGTGATGCGTTTATTTAGGAATAGCCCAAGGACGGGAAAAGGCAGACCACTGTCACCTACCTGACTTGACTTGAACTGTGGCTGCTGTTAATGGATCGATGCTATTCCTAAATAAACGCATGTTTTGATGATCCAAATACAATCTCACTATCAGGGAGGGAGCAGTCTACCTGACTGGAGCAGTATTTTTTTTATTTGGGGTGTTGCGGAGCTGCGCTCCGCAACACCCCTACGACCACCGCTTCGCGTCGGCGCCCTGGACCACGGCTTCCGCCGCGGCACCGGGGTACAACCGACCGCACCGCCAAACAGAGAGGGAAAAAAAGAAAATGGTGAAAAAGCTATAGTCGCGGACAACTTCCTGTGGCAATGAAGGGAAAGCTACGGGCGCGTGGATGCTGCACATGTGTTACCGCGCCGAGTAGTCCGGCAGCGTTTGACAGTGCTTTTGGTTGCTCGGAACGGACGCTGAATCGACGCAGCTTTCACGTGCGACTGTGTCGCGTTTGCCCAGACGCGGAAGGGAAAAGCTGCAAAGAAAGTAAATTTTTACGCTCAGTGGTGTGTTCTGTCTTATTTAACTGTTGCTAATAAGCTGTTTATGTTTTCTCTTGCCCAGCCTAAACCAACGTGGATTAAAACGCGGGACTCTTTTCAGAAGCGCTCTCGCTTGTGCGCGCTTTGCCTGTGTAGCTTTCCCTTCATTGCCACAGAAAGTTGTCCGCGAGTATAGACCGTTTTTTCATGGGCGCCGCCATTGCGTAGGCAGTGGCGCCATCTATGGGCAGTTGGCATGCTGACTTGGGCGAACGCCCGTGTTGAACGCTGTGGTATACGCTCGGCGGCAGTTTCTGGTGGATTTTTTCGCACTCGCGCGGTCTATTTAGCATGAAATGGTGTCTTCTATGTGGGGAATGGTCCTGTGAAGCATAGTGAAGGAATTTAAGTCTGAATTAATTAAGCGGCTGGAGTAACTGCTGGTATTAGGGTGGACGGAGCACCCAGCGCGAGGTGCACGCGTTTGTTTGAGCTTACAATCAGCCTCGGATATCAGTTAGGTATTTATGAAAATTCGTTTCACGAATGTTACTTTACTGCAGCATTCTCAGCACTGTAATTCTAAGCTCTGGTTTAGCTGCAACGAGTAGTTACGAAACATTTGACGATCCTAACAGCGCGAGTACCGTTCTGCTGGAGAATAAGTCGTGCTGTTTACTTTGACAAGCGTTCAAGTTGTTATGTGTAGATGCACTGGGTGACTGCCTTGTTTGTTGGGCAAGATTTCCGCCTACAAATAAAATAGCTTGGTTAATAATAACCGCATACCGTACAGTGCGAATAAAACTTTTCGAGTGGTCGAACGACCAGCTGCAGACTGCGAGCGCCCGAGGCAGTACTAAATGCTGTGTTATAGATCTGTTTGTTCTATATAGCGTATGGTCCAAGTGGTCCAAATAGGCGGCACGACCATGCGGAGTCTTATTGCGTCGTTATCCCGTGTTCTGCTTTATTTTGTCGCAAAAGAAGGACATACGAACTCTTTTTTTTTTTCAGTCTCCTAAGTCCACTCATTTGCGACGCATTGCACCCACGTTACGGAAGTTGTGTCCCTACAAATAGCTGTTGGATTCTCTTTATGCTATCCCCTTTGTACGTGCCTTACAGGGCAAAAAAGGCAATGACGATCTAAGCACGAAGCAATCGTTTGTATCATGTTGGTTTGCCAATCGCAGTGCTCGCTGTGTTGAGCAAATTAAGCCTTCGGACTCTTGCAGGTAGACATCGTGATTTGAAGTCTACTAGACTTAAAATGCGTGAGAACGATGCCGGTGGCTGATGCAAATGTTTTACAACTCTTCATCGAGTGAAAACCGATACATCCAACATAGTTCACAACACATACACACACCGCGGCTGATGATGCGCGTCGCATTTTTGCACATCCAAGAGAAATTCCCAGATACTGTGGCCACTGCTGCACCTAAAGGCTACACAGTGGTTGTTCGACGACCTCGTAAGAACTGACATCCCGTAAATTGCACTCAGAACTAGCTAAAACACCTCCGAATCGTTCCGCAGCGCACGACCGGCAACACATTGAAGCCGCGCCGCGCCGGCTCGCACAAGCACGGCCGCTCGATGAAAAACACACGGTGCGGCCTGCCGCGTCGTGGCGCAGGCAATGGGCGAGAGCGTGGAAGCGGAGTTGACAGTTGTCGCCGCATTTGTGTTGTCGCCGCATTTGTATCGCCATTTTTGTATCTGTTCAAAGTGAATGGTAGGTAATGTATTAACGACTGATGCTTATAGAGTGTTCTGAAGTATGGAATTGACCATATCTCAGGATTTCTTGTGTTCGCATTAATGCGACGACACTCGAAGGATGCTAATTGTTTTTTGTAGTTCCAAGCTAATTCTGACATGGATGGCCTAATGGATGGTCAAAACGCCTCATTTAACATAATTACGCGAATTAACTTTCTAATTAAATATTTTACGGCACATCTTTCAATCTACGAATTATAGCCGCTGAGTTCGCAAGGCGTATCCACTTGGAACGAATTCTCAGGACTGAACCAGTTTCGAGATATTAATTTTCAGTGTCCGACGAAATGCATGGGCGTTCCAGTTACCTTTTTGAGCAAAACGCTGTTTTATGCATTGAAGCACAAAAGTAACTGGCCTTAGCGCTAAGTTAATGCCATAGTATCGACACTAGTAATAGTGCGATCGCAAAAGCGGTAACATGGAAATAATTTGAGCAGTGGTTCTTTGTATAATTTATTTTTCCTTACGCGGAAACAATGTTCGTTTTTGCGGAAAAGAAAAAAAAATTAGCATAGCTTGCACTGGCGGCGCAATGCTAAAGACAGCGGAGATGATGGGCACCTAGCTAGCCCTGGCTTTTGGGCTAGACTAAGCACTACGAAGTCATCCCCATCATTTCCCGTAATTTATTTATTATTGATTGATAATCGATTAGCTATTGATTGACTATCGATTGTCTATTGCAAGATATTGGCCACGTATTTTGGATAGGCTAAGCACTACCAAGTTATCCGAATTTATTGATTATTGATTTATTATTGATTAGCTATTGATTGGCTGTCGATTGGCTATAGTAAGGTACTGGCCACGTATTTGGGCTAGGCTAAGCACTACCAAGTCATCCCCAGCATTTTCGGAAATTTATTGATTATTGATCAATTATCGACTAGCTATTGATTGGCTATCAATTGCCTATTGATGGGCAATTAGTCCCCACCATTCTTAGCTAGACTTATCCAGGCTCAGCTTCGCTAGTTCACAGGTGTATGTGCCATTGCGCTTGGACCCTTTCTGCACTGCTGCCTGGATCGGCCCACATTTTTTGATTCAGCGCGGACACATTAGGCCCAGCTGAAACAGCTCCGCTGTTAAAAATGAGAACTTCATCTGTTTCACTACTTTCTTTGATAAGATATAGTCATGTGATAAGATATACACTCAGGAGAGCGGTGTGGATCTGAGAACAAACGGGGATAACCGACATTCTAGTTGACATTAAGCGGAAAAAATGGAGCTGGGCCGTCCATGTAATGCGTAGGATGGATAACCGATGGACCCTTAGAGCTACAGAATGGATACCAAGAGAAGGGAAGCGAAGTCCAGGACGGCAGAAAACTAAGTGGGGTGATGAAGTTAGGAAATTCGCAGGTGCAAGTTGGAATCAGCTAGCGCAAGACAGGGTTAATTGGAGATCGCAGGGAGAGGCCTTCGTCCTGCAGTGGACATAAATATAGGCTGATGATGATGATGACAGTCATCTTGCACGTGTCACTTCAGCTTAGCACAGAATGCACTGATCCATGCAATGCATAGCAGTCGCGTGTGCTCGAAGGCCTACTTAGGCCCTTCAATGAGGGGGCCCGAGTCTGGCCCGGGCCCGTGGCTTCAAGCCCGAGCCCGGCCCGGGCCCGCGGTCTCAAGCCCGAGCCCAGCCCGGGCCCGCGGCTTTAAGCCCGGGCCCGGGCTTTCGGGCCGGCCCGGGCCCGTGCAGTGCTCTAGGGAGAGTTCCACGCGACGCGCGGGCGGAGAGGAGCGCGCGTTCAGCGCGTAGGTCGAGATAGTGGTTTTTCTCCACATGAATCGCTCGCACTGAGTGTCACTCAAGACAGTTTACGCATGTGTGATATTTTATGCGTTAGGCAAAATGCCGCGCAACTGTTGTGTGCCGTTGTGTTCCACGAACGCATCGAAGGACCCGCAAATACGCTACCACGAGTTTCCCAGTAACGCAGAACTCAGGGCCGCATGGCTGCGAAACACTTCCCGTGAAGGACCCGGCTGGAAGGGAACAGTATGGCAGCCGAATGACAGGTCCCTGGTGTGCGCCTTCATTTTACGGAGCAGGAATACAAGACCGAGAAGTTGAGGATACTTTTGCCAACGGCTGTGCCGACAGTGTTCCCCGGTTATCCAAGCTACATGAGCACGAGGAGCACGCCTGCTCCGAGGAAGAAGCGGCCACGCTTGGAAATAGAAGACGATAATGCGCAGTCGCATGCCGAGTGCTCGGGCAATGCTGCTTCAAAAGACAGGCCTGTCATTAGCCAAAGTGGCTCGTCAAGTGACAGTACTGAAGCCACGACGCCCAACAACTCCGAACTAGGGAATGAAACGTGTGTGTAAATTGCATCATATTCAGATGCACCATGTCAAACTACATTCGACCTTGTTAAACTGACGGAAGAAGCTCAAAAAAAAAAAAAAACGCGCTGCTTCCAAGCGAAGATCGCTCGTATGAAAGGAGCACTGCAGGCCCTTCAAGAAAAAGTGGATGAGGCTGAGGAGTGCGCACAGTTTTATGAAAATAACACGGACCTTGCCTGTTTTATGAAGGTGCTCAATGGTGCTGCGCAAGGCTACAAGACTGCCGATTTCGTTAGAAACCAAGTCCGCAGTTTCTCGACGAAGAAGCCCCACTACAGTGACGCTATTCTAAGGGAATGTGTAATTGGAAGGCATGCTCCAACAAAGGTTGTGAGCATGCAAGGTCCAGAAATTTCTTTAAGCTCCCTTGTCGCTCAACGCTCCAGAAATATGTAGGCCATTCAACAGGTGAAATCGGCGTGGAAATTGCTCACTGTAGAGCAAGAAGCGTTCTGCTCCCTGATCATTGACGAGATGGCCATACAGCAGAGGGTCATATACGACCGACAAGTCGACAAACGTTTTGGTCTTGTTGGCCGTGGTGAAGAAGAGCACTCAACAGCGGTACCCCAAGTGGCAAACCGATTACTATGTTTTGTAATAAGAGGCTTGTCAACATCATATATTATTCCTGTCGGATATTTTTTCACGAGATGTCTGAAAGGTGACCAGCTGTTCTCTATGACCATGGAAGTGCTGAAAGTCGTTGAGCACGCGGGATTTCGTGTTGTGAGGATTGTAACCGATAACCATCAGACGAACGTAGCACTTTTCAAACGCCTGAACGAAGATGGCACACTTTATCACGCAGTGCCGCACCCACTGCGAGAAGGTGCTCCTCTCTATCTGTTATTCGATCCAAATCACTTGATAAAGAACATCCGGACTAACTTTCCGGAGAGAGAGCTAACAGATGGCAACGAAGCAATACGAGGAGGCACGTATCTGAAAAAGCTGCTCGAGATTCAAGCTCATCTGCTGGTAAAGCCAGTTAGGTTTCTCACGAGGTCTGACGTAGAGCCCAACAATCTAGAAAAAATGAAAGTCAGCAGGGCAACACAAGTTTTCTCAGACGTTGTAATTGGGACACTCAAGTATCTTCAGGAATATGCCCAGTGCCATCCAGATGCAGAGGAATTTCAGGAATGTTCTGCCACCATTGAATATATGAAAATGGTGGCAAAATGGCATGGTGCAAATGGCAAAATGCTTCATGACATTGGCAATGTTAGGACGCACGGCTCATACTCGAAATTCCAAGCACCACACGAGGAGCACATCGTCTGCACTTTTGTCACACCTGCTGCTGTGCCGGGAGCTGACTTGCGGGGCGGACGACCACGCCATGGAAGTCTGCAAAGTTTTGATCAGAAAGCTCTTACGAGCGCTTCTTGCCAAGTGGGCAGGAAATGTTATTATGTCTGTTGAGCGTCTCGAACGCTTGGCTCAAAACCCTGTGGCCAGGAAAGTGCTGCGCCTGCGATTCCAATAACACAGTGATCCTTTTTTCACGCACATGCAATAAAGTAATTATGACTCCCCTGATGTTCACAATGCTTTTGTTTATAAGGTGTGAGCAACAATCATTCCGGAAATACAACCGCACCTGTCAATGAGCGACTCTCCTGTTGCAAAAATAACTGTAGCACAAACATACATCATCGAGGGTGAACAGCGCAACGGCAACAAAAGAGAGAAAACATGACGCGAAAAATCGCAACTCGCACGAGCAACCACTTCAGATAGAACTAACACTTGCTATATTTAGGTTGAAGCATCGCCGACGCACATCCGGTAGGACGATTACCAATATAGTTAACGCTATAGCAAGTTTCTTGTAACCCTTTAAAAACTAACAAGCGCATAGCAGCTGCGCTGTCAAGCCGCGATGCGCCATAGACCGATCTCACCGCACGATCTGCGCATGCGCGAGTTTCCGGAAGTGGAGCTGCCGCCATCTTAACTGGAGTACTCTGCGCACGCCTGAGTGTTGTTGGCGCGGCTGCAAGCTTCGCGCTTTGGATACATCGGCGTTTTGCACGAATCCTCGACGTGTACGACAATGGAACGCAGTAGAAGACTGTGCCCGGACCTTCAATGTAAGTGTTTCATTTCAATTTATCCGGTGTTTTAGCGCTGCCTGCGAAAAATGAACGGTCGACAGTGCCGATGTCAACATACTACCACGCCGTCTCACTGTTGATGCGCATACGTCGCTTCGCAGTGCCGCTACCCGTGTTCGCTGAATGAATAATAAAAAAAAACGAGAAAGCATGGTCCTGTTGTCATGCGAGCAAAATACTTCGGTGGATCGCGGCGCGCAAGCGAGGGTATAGTATCTGCAGAACACAGCTTGACCATACTGCGCAGAGCTCTCCGCGACTTGCGAAGCTGCGCTATGAACGGGACAAAACCGAAGGAGTTCGGTTTTTATTTATTACTACCAATTTTCACGCACATTTACGAAGAAACGAAGCGAGGCAGGCTTTTCGTTGTTTCGATCTTTACGGCTTGCTGTCGGAACGTCAAACGTACGTAGTACCTTGCAAAGCTTTTGCTGTTGAAACTTAGCGTTAGTTCTGTGAAGATTTGTGAAACACTGCCGCGGACGGCATTGGAAGACGGCAAGTTTAGACTTGTTTACGAGAACATTTGTTGTGTTGACCACCCGCCGCGCTTCTTTAGCATAGTGCGCATACACTGAGCATATGACGGACGGAAAGTATTGGAATACCTTGCGGCATGTTTCGTACGGGTGACTAGTTTAGCGCATGTGCTTCCCAACTTGTGTGCTTCTCGGGAAGTGGTATGAAGAGCCCATGTAGTATACTGGTCCGAGTGTCAGCTGTCTTCGCGCGCCCAAATAAACAGAAACCGTTTTCTGTTTCTGCTTTAGAATGTGGCCCCATGACGCGGTATACTGCTTTTTCTACAACAATGACAACTAGGAAGAAGCATGCTGAGGCTCCAGGCAGCAGAGCTATCGTTGAGAGCTTTTAAAAGGATCATTGTGCAGTGTTGAATTCAAAAATACAAGGAAACCTGGGAACAGTCATTCCAAGCTGTAAACATTAGTCCCAATTTCGGTTAAATGAGAAATGGAACTAGTACAATATGCTCCATAATGCCATGGGAAATTTAAAAAAAAACTGAAAATGTTTTCACCATTTCTTTATTCTGGCAGGAATAAACAAAAACATCATGACATTAGTTCCAAGCAACATTAACAAGCAAGAATGGACCAGGGAAACAAGGACCCTGAATCAATTCTTTGGAAAGGAGCACATTTATAGGTAAGTTGAATGAAAGGAAACGTATTGCAACAGGCTACTGCGCATCTCTCCAGTTACATGTTAGCAGCACCTAAGTGACATGCCAGGACCTTAGTGAATGCGCTCTGAAATTACATCGCAAATACATAGTTCAAGCGTGTGCCATGTAAAGCTTGGTAACAGGAGATTGTGGGTTCATATAGAAGAAAACAAAAGGATTGACAGCAGAAACGACAGCAATTAATGAGATGCTGTAGTATCATTTATTTGCTCATTTACAAGCACAATACATACGTTGATTTTCAAAGTATATGTGAAAGTAGAAGCTTGACAGTGTTACCATTTAGTTGAACTATCAAACAGTAATGCTCAGTAGTTAAGGACTTATCATCAGAGAGATATTCACACAATATACTGTATGAAATATTCACATAATGTGTCATTTCTACGCAGGTACATTGAAGGCAAGGGTGCACAAAAGCACAGAGATGCAGGTTTGCGCCTCTTCACCTCTGGGCACCTGCAGAAACTTGAGTTTTTGAAGATAGAAAGCTCAGAGACTGTTGTGCGTGCAGACGTTCTGGCATCAATGACAACAAGGACTATATATAAGGTGTCAGCCCGGCTACTAAGAAGTGATGGAGAAATTATTTCAGGCACCTGCACCTGTGTTGCTGGCAAAGGGTCTGCATGTAAGCACCTGTGTTGTGTTTTCTATGGGTTGATGTATATAGCTCAGCATGACCTTGCAACTGTGCCAACCTTGCTGGCGTGTACTGAGACAGAAAGGCAATGGTACAAACCGAGAGATCCGAGAAATGTACCACATAGCTTTGAAGACCTTGTCTTTTCGAAGGATACTTGGGAGAGACTCAGCAGTGCACCTGAGCATCACAACAAACGAATGAAATATTCATCACTAAAGCCAGAAAGAGAGGTCATGACGACACGAACCTTAATTGGCTTACATGGAAAACTAAAAGAAAATGCACTGCAGTGCTTCGCTGACATTTTAGAGGCTAATGATTTCTTGTGTGACAAAAGCACCGAGTCAACAAAAGACAACAATGTGCGTGAAAGCATGCCTCTGCGCTGGCTTGACGCCGTAAAAAAGTCACAGACGCTAGTGTACTCAGCTGATGATGTTGCTGCTGTTGAGAGTGTGACAAGGCTGCAGAGTGGCTCAACACTGTGGCACCATTACAGAAAGGGATTGATAACGGCCTCAGTAGCACATAGAGTGTACACGTGGGTCAAAACGTGCGAAACAAAAATGGGGCCTCATGATGCCCGGTCACTTCTGAGTGCCATAATGGGGAAGAAGTGTCGAGCCACATACGCCATGAAACGAGGGCTGTTGTGTGAGGATAATGCAAGGAAGGAATTCATAGAGCAAAACAAAGGGCACTTGGACATACAGGTCGAACAGTGCGGTCTGCTTTTGTGCCGGAGCAATTCTTTTCTAGGAGCAAGCCCCGATGGCATTGTTAAATGCCTTTGTTGTGAGCCTAGTGTTCTGGAAATTAAGAGTCCAATGAACCTTGACACATTTTGTAAGAGTGAGCTACGTGATGGGTATCTGAAGAGAAGCAGCAGATACTTCACCCAAGTACAAATGCAAATGGGGGTGAGCTGCTTACAATCTTGCATCCTCTTCGTTTACAGTGAACAAAAGTGCGTGCAAGTTTCTGTGAATTTTGATCAGAGTTTTTTCGATGAACTGGTGAAGCGGTGCAAATTTTTTTGCGAGTACTTGGTGCCTTCCTTTCTTGACAGTTAGCACTTCAAAATTTCTATTAGGCATTTTGTAGTAGTAGTAGTCATAGGTCGGCAAACTCACTCATGAGTCGACTCACTTAGACTCAGATCGGTCCGTGAGTGTGAGTGAGTAATATTTTGGTGAGCTTGAGTCCGAGTGTGTCCAGCTGAGGAAAATTTTAGTGAGTCTGAGTCCGAGTGAGGAAGATATTGGCGAGTCTGAGTGAGCCCTAAGCGCAAAATGTATTTCTTGAGTGAGTCTGAGTGAGCTCCACCTTTTATTACCAACCTATGGTCCTATCTACTCAACTTAAGCATTACTATCAGCCTTCTATCGGCTTACGTTTATACTCAAGTCTATTTACACATATCTCAACACACTAGCGTTCATGTGCCACCTCAATATTTATTTATCAGAGGCGTGAGTTAGGGGGTGGGGGATACATGACCTCCCCCGCAAACTCTTTCATGAACGTTCTTGATAAAAATATCTCGTGTGAGTCGCACATTTCATAACAATGTCCTTACTGGATTGAAATCACTGATAACTCGTACTTGAAAGTACAGGATCAAAAGGCGTATCGTAGAGTACCGATTATGTGAGATATTGGCGTTAAAGAGCATTGACACCTCGATCGAAAGCTAATTTTAGGCTAATACGGACTCGTGAGTCAACTCACGCACTCAGGTCAAGCCATGAGTTGTGTGCCGTTGCTGAGTAATATGTCGGTGAGTTTGAGTCCAAGTGAGCTCGGTTCAGAAACAGTTTGGTGAGCCCGAGTCTGAGTGAGTCCGGTTGAGGAAAATTTTGGTGAGACTGAGTCCGAGTGAGCCCTCAGAGCAATATATATTTCTTGAGTGAGTCTGAGTGAGCTCTAATTTTTTTGCCGACCTATGGTAGTAGTAGATCCTGAAACATGGTATTTATTCTGTCATTTCTTCCTGCTTTGCTTTGGCATGCTGAGAATACATTTAGAGTAAGAATGGTGGTTATTCAAAAACATAATTGTGGTGTCACTAAGTTTTGCTGGTTGACTACGCATGGTACACCTGTACCTAACCTAATAAGTGGTGCTAACAGACAGCCACTAATGTAGATGCAGGTGATCCTGCAGGAAACATTGCCAGCAGACATTTATTGACAATATAAAAAGTATACAGGGCTTTACAAAGGGAAGGACATGAATATGTCAGATATTAGATACAACAAACAAAACAATAACAGGAAACAGAAAGTTACAGACCTAGCACTTAACAATTACAATCGAATAGAGAAAATGCGAAACACAACAAACAAGGTATTACCAAAACATGGTAACTGAGCAGTGCGAATTATCTAATCACTAATGGCTCCTTTGAAACTCACCATCCTAAATGCAGGTAGTTAAGGGTGGATGATCCTTATACCTAGAACAACTGTTGAGCTTTTGTCATTTTGAGGTGCACTTTTAGAAGGACCCTTCATGAATCTAGTCTGGTAGATATTTTTTTGCCAAGATGCGGAGCTTTCAGAACAGTACCAGTTCTCGACAAGGTGAAGTGTGCTAAAAATTCTGTTTTGAAATGAACACCATGAAGCTGCATAAAACCATCAGCAGCTGATTCGAGCAAATGAATCGATATAGTGGCTGTTTCTTTAATATATGGAAGTGAATGTTGTGGCAATATTTTTTTTTATTTTACGAGAACATGCAATGAATACTTGTGCTCTTTCTTCAGAAGGTTTATAAACACAATGCAACCTCATGATGGGTAATATCCTGTTTCTGTTGTTCTTTGCTGTGATAGTGCTAGTTTTTCACTGTGATAGAGGGAATGCTGTACATGTATTCTGAATTTCACTGTGTGTATTGTATGTTTGATGGGAGATGCGGAGCTTTTTGAACAGTACCACTTCTCGTCAAGGTGAAGTGCTAAAAATTCTGTTTTGAAATGAACACCATGAAGCTGCATAAAACCATCGGCAGCTGATTTGAGCAAATGAATCTATTTATTTTACGAAAACATGCAGTGAGTACTTGTGTTCTTTCTTCACAAGGTTTATAGACACAATGCAACCTCATGATGGGTAATATCCCGATTCTGTTAGTGCATTGCTGTGATAGTGCTTGTTTTTCACTGTGATAGAGGGAATGCTGTACATGTATTTTGAGTTTCACTGAGTGTGTATGTTTGATGGGGGATGTGCAATGTTTATTGCTTCAATAAAGCTGATATTAGTCGGCGTGTCTTTACATACGAGTTATAGTTATGGCATTGTGGGATTATAATCATCATCACTCTCGGCCTGCCACTGCAGGATGAAGGCTCCTCCCAATGATCTCCAATTTACCCTATCCTGTGCGAGCTGATTTCATTTTATCCCTGCGAACTTCTTAATTTCGTCACTCCGTCTGCCTTCCCTGAGTGCGCTTTCCCTCCCTTGGTAACGGGATGGTTAAAAATATGAACCGTCAAAACTCTACAGCAAAGGCGTATCTACAAAGTTAGTCAAACGAGCGCATATATGCCATATCTTGTTCAGCTGATCTGCCATGCTGTTTGGAAATACATGCGACAAAATTTTGAATGTCTTCACCCTCCTAATGACCCTCTCAACATGTATCCGCACACTTGCTATGCGTCTTGTTTCTTCCTCATCTTTCTCGGAGAGTTGCGGCCTTCCATCCATGAAAGGTGGAATGTTCAGATGCAGCGATCGTGCCTTGCACTCGTCTTGGATTGTGAAGCCACGGTCTGCCATTATGCTCCGTCCTGGAGAAAACTTATCTAAAACATTACAGGAGTTGGTGAGGGCCTTGTCAGACAGACGTCCAGGTGCTAGGTCTGATACAAACACAACAAAACCATTGGGGCTGCATACTATGAGACCCTTCGCTGTGTTGTGTTTTTTGTAGTTGGAAAACGTCTCACTTTGGACCCGAAATGACGACGGTGTCGCGATGAAAATCTCTGTGCAGTCCATTATTCCATCTACAGTGTCGTAGCCTTTCGCGAGGAACACCTGAGGTCGGTATTTGTCGCACAGCTGGGACGGCATCCATATTGGCACCTGCATCAAATTTGAAAACATAAGTTTGTGCTGTATACTCTGTGAACCTTGTCCTCGAAAGCAGTCACAAGATGGAATACAAAGGAATAAATTGACATCTTTGCGAGTTTTAGTGTGTATACAGTTACATTCGTGATCACTTCCCATATGCATATCCTAGTGATTTAAGAAAGTATGGCTGTTATTTTTTTCCAAAGAAATAATGAGGAAAGGGGTCAAAGGGAGCGCAAACTTTCGACTGTTTATTCAACATATAGTGCAATGAAATGTATAGGCATGGACATGCGCTGCAAGCTGAGCAAACATCCAGCGTGCACCACCCAAATCATAACCTGTGATCTGGGAACTTTCTGCCTGTGAGAGGCATCACTGATGCATAAAGAACCTCGTGCTTTTACATGGAATGCCTCCAACAATTCTCGAAGCGTGGTGTTTGTTTTTACCCAGAATCCGAATCTATTTCAAGCACGACTCATACTTATGTGAACTGCAGTGGGTTGGCGAAAGGTAAAGATGGGGGCACTTTGCCTACCACTGCAGTTCACATAAGCGTGATCTATGCCTTAATGTGTGAGCAGTGCCTGAAATATTCAGGTTCTGGGTAAAAACAGACACCACAGCTTGAGAAATGTTAAACACTTCCCATCACCTAGTGACCAATGTTTCCAAGTTGATGGGAAGCATTTATCTGCTTTTTATATGCGCAGTGAAGTGGCCGATTCCCTGTATATATGTGAGAAAAAATGCTCTAATATAATAAATTGTGTGTCATACTGTCCTGAGTTCCCTTTCTGTGTCCTGGTCGTTACATGTGCTGTGTGTTTCATAAAAAAAGTGTAATACAGTTGAACCCCTCTATAGGACGTGCACCAGGGAGCATTTCTTGTCCCTTGCATGAGGTGTGTCTTATAAGCAGGGTACCATGTTCTCATTTTCTGATCAATGCCTGTATCGATGCAGGAACACTCGTCTTATACACATTTGTCTGTTACATTAGTGTCTCTTTAAAGGGGTTAAACCATAGAGCATATTTTTGCCACAAGTTGTCTCGTAGCTTCCATTCTGCTTGTTACTTGCAGCATGACATTTGGACGTTGCCAGAGAAATATTTGTAGCATTGGCATTTGGGACCTGTCTGAAAGCTTGTCTGAGAACAGTGAGGAGTGCACGGGGGATATTGTGAGTTTCACAGTTACTGAAAAATTGCAATGAAGCAGCACAAAGTAGATACACAATGACATTGCGCATGCATTATTTCATTACGCCTTATGAGGCTTCCTTATACTTTTACTGCAGCATAATGAGTGGGAATAGTAGAAATAAACAAAAAAAAACAAAGGCGTTTCGAAGCAGGATTTAGTGCCACATTCAAAAAATCCTGTCAAGCCAACTATTCGAATTGTCTGGTTTACATAATGGCATGAATAATAACATTATTGACTGCATCTTTCTCGACTATGCGAGTTGCTCACTGTCACCTAATAGCTAAACTAACTGCACTTTGGATTGACTCCTTAACATAATCTTGGCTTCATAATTTCTTATCTAATCGATAGAAGTTTATATTTGTGAATAACTTTAACTCCTTTACATCATTTCTTATGTCGGGTGTGCCCCAGGGTAGTGTATTAGGCCCTCTTCTTTTCTTAATTAATATTAATGATATTAATAACAACATTTCTTCCTCAATATGGCTTTTCTTGGGTGATTGTGTAGTCTACAGAACACAATTGGAATATGCTTCATCGATCTGGTCTCCTCATTAACAATACCTAATAGATAAACTGCAATACATCCAAAATCGTTCTGCCCACTTCATAACTTCTATGTATAATCATGCCTCTAGCATTACCCAAATTAAACGCGATATTGCCCTTACTAACTTGCATTCCTGGCGCTCTGTTACCTTTCTGTATCTCGTTCATAAGTACTACTATAACTCAAGGACCAGTCGTCTCTCGCTTGAAGTTCCTTCACGTACTTTTAGTTGACTTAATCACATCAGTTTTGCCACATTTTCAGCCCTACACATTCATTCAATAATTCTGCACTCCTACGCGTATCGGACTATGGAATAATGTTTCCCTAAAAGAGCCTGCCAAATTTCTTGAGCAGTTGTAATTTATGTGTTCTCTTGACTTTGTATAAATTCGTAAATTCGTAAATAATTCGTAATCACTTTTCGTAAGAGGTCAGTTTAGGTATTAGCAACCTGCTTGGATATTACTACGTTTTGGCGAACACTGTTTCGCGCGTAAAACAGGTTGTATCAGCTGCCGCTTGCAGCGATCACCTCGGCAAGGGGGTCGAGCACACGCTATGCCGCTTCGCGGTCACTGATCAGCCCATCAGTCGTGCTTTAGCAATCCTGTAATTACGCACTAGCGCAATAACATGTCATGGATTAAATACAAGAAAATCTCAAACACGTTAAACAAGAAAACTTGCCGTACTTGCCGCGCTGTCCGACTCTGTTTATTTGTCGCACCCATTTCTGTCGGAGCTTCGTATCCTTCGGGAACACATGAAAACTGGTGCCCTTGTGCTTCAGGCTGTTCTTGTAGCATCCTGGCACGCAACACGTGAATCCACCCATTGCGGTGAATCTATACAACGCATGAGACCTCAATAAACAGCTCTCGGATGCAGCACCAATGCAGCCGCAACGATGCAGTCGCGGCCGAGAACTCTAGTTACCGGCATGCACCGCGGCTGCGGTGGCGTAGTGCAACTCGTGGTGAGATCGGTCTAATCTCGCTTTCGGTCTCCCCAGAGGCTCCTCTACGGGTGGCGCCGCGGCGGCAGCCCGGAGCACTAGGCACGCCACGCCACGGCCGGGCTCGACTGGATCGGCGCGCGCGGCGGGGTTGCTACGGTACAGTGTACTAGAAGGGGGCAGTGGGCTTAGCTATGCGATGCGGCGGCTCCACGAATGTCACAGATATCAGCTTCTCCGATAGCCCGAGCGGCGGCGCTGGCGTCAGTTTCAATGGAGCGTGGGTGCGACGGCGCAGCTGCCCAGTGCCCGCCCAGTGCCCGATCATATTCGTTGGATTTGCAGAGCTGCGTTGTTTTTGTTTTTTTGTTTATTTGTTTTTTTGTGTGGACGTCTTTTTTTCGCACATAGCCTTCAAGAGATTAGTATGCCTTGCAGTAACTGAGCCATGCCGCGGCATCGACAAAATCACTGTTACGCGCCTGGGTGCCAAACAGGCTATGCTTATGTGAAGGATGGGCCGAAGTTGTCCTTGTTTGGCGTCCCGAAGGATAAAAATAGGCGGGAAGAGTGGGGAAAAAACCTCCACAGAGCTGACAAGCCCCTGGACGACACGAGCGCAACTGCGAGGAAGGTACACTGGGCTCCTTACTGGAAGTTGACTATCTCGAAGCATCATGTGACCGAAATGAGTCACATGATGCTAGCGCTACTGCCACAGAGGCCACACAAAACGTGGTGCCCCAGCATTGCACGGGCCTGCGGGTTTCAAACGACCATAACCAGCACGTGGCCAGAAGCGACTCGAGACTCACTTAACACACTGCGGGCTATGTTGCGCGGGAGTATATTGCCAATTCCAGCACAAAATGCCAAGAATGCCTAAAGCTGCTTACTATGACGCCACCAGGCGAAAGTTTTCATGCCCGGCTAACAAACTTCTGTGACTGAGGAGGCCTCCTTTATCCCTTCAGTCAGCTGTACGGCTTCGTGAAAAAGCTAGAGGATCTTTTCACAGAATGCTTCTGTCAGAGTGAGCCACATATAGCTGTACATAAACACAGGCCTGAGCCTAATTGTCAAGTGAACTAGTTTTCACTTTTTGTTCAGGCCTCCCTCCATTTCTTTATGGAAAACATCAACCTGATTTGACTTAATAAATGTGTGCCAGCGTAATGATGGTTAATAATAAACGCAGAAGGCTACTGTGAAGCAAGGAACAACTAAAGTGCAACAATGAAATATTTAAGCCATATATACAAATTCATTTTGGCTAAGCAAAGGCACAAACCTGGTTAGCATGCCTGATGTTTTTTTTTTTTTTTTTTTTTTTTTTTTAAAGCCCAGCTGGGTAGTATGTGCGCACTGTTTTCTGTCTGACAAAATTTTACATTAGGTCGACACGGCATGAAACCGTATATTTGGTCACCGTCCCTTTCATTCAAAATTTTCTTTCAATTTTTTTTACGATTGCCCGATAATTCGGAAAATTTGAAGGCCCCTTCCACATAAGCCCAAGAGTAGCCGTCTTCCTTTTCCACAAGGTACTATTATGGCAAATATCATGTGGCCTAAACAAATATAGTGCTTGCTAAAGATATGTAAGGACTGTCAAGTATGCCAAAATTAAAAACAAATAAGAGTGTGGACTGCTTCGAACTGAAACCGTCAGAAACGCAAGGAAAATCAAAGCTTCTGCAAGCAAAGCTTCCATTGAAGTTGCCAGTGGCGCCACCTCTTGAATGCGACGCTGACTGCGTCAGAGCAGCGGCAGAGTAAGCCCACTGCCCCCTTCTAGTACACTGTAGCTACGGCTAGAGTGTACTAGAATATGGTCGAGTGGGACGAGCGGCTGGGACGGCGCATGCTTTGCACTGAGGCGCCCGACGTGGAAAAATACTGGGGCGGCGCTGCGGTCGAAGTGGATTGGGCCGCATCAAGGTCGCGCCGTTGGAAACTGCTGGCGATACTGCTCGGCAGGGTCATTCGTACTACTTCGCGCACTGATATTTGCGTTCAGACCGATCAAACGGTGTTCATAATCGAATATGACATGTATATATGTCTTAACAACAAATGCCTTTCTTTCTCTTCATTTTATTTTTAATGCCGCTTGGTGATTGCCCGTGCATTGCGGCCGCAGTGTCGGCTTTCATTCTACTATGTTATTGTACGGTTCCCTTTGGAGAAAAAATATTTTTCTCGTTCTTCAAGCAACATGTATGTCTCGTGTGTATTGTTGCGCATATAGTTTTCTATCAGTAGGTCTTGCGAAACGCAGACGAACCAACATATGTAACCTTCCTGCTTGCCGCTTCAAACAAGTAAAGCATACCTGCCCCAACCGGCGCCTTGTACTTAGATTTACGGGAAGCATTGGTATAGATTTAAAAAAAAAGAGTAAACTGCAGTGCAACATTCCATTCAGGTTTCCGCCTTTCTCGCGTAACATAAGTTCGGAGTAATTGGTACGGGGTCATTTATTGCAGTCGGACCTCGAGCGCCGAAAACGGTTTTAGTTAGCCATTCTATATGCTAATCTTTGGTCGTAAGCCATACGTTGAATTTTTTTCAGTTGATACTTCAAAAAAAAAAAAAGAAAGAAAGCAGGCCTGCGCGGTAGCCTAATTAGTGCCTATATCGTGGATATGGCGTTGCGCTGCTAATTCTGGAGCTCGCGGGTTCAATCCAGGTCGCGGAATTCGATGGGAACGAAATGGAAAAAGACTCGTGTACTTCTATTTAGGTGCGCGTTAAAGAACCCCAGGTGGCAAAAACTAAACCGGGTGCCTCATAATCATATCGTGGTTCTTCCACGTAAAACCCAAGAATTTGCTCATATTAAAAAAAGAAAAAAAGAATGTGGCTGCGTTCTTCGGCTTATTTCTGGGGGTGTAAACAACATAAATTATTCTCGAGTCTGATTTCCGAGAAAAACATGTTACGCTTATCCTATATTTCATGCGTAAACGTAATGCCGTTCCCAAATGTATGACCGCTCAACTCTGCAGCTTGTATATTACAAACGGCTGCGTTCAGTTATCCGGTGCACTATCATAACGACTATAATGAAACAAAGGAACGACATGTCTCACATACACGTAGAGATACGTGCAGATCTGTTGCGTTCGTTGAAGAAGATAAGTGTGGTGCCCCATGGGGCACTCAGTTTTAATGGGTTGCAAACATGGTGAGACTGTCAAAAATTCTTGTCCGAGTCAAGTTAGCAGATTTACAGGCTGCCCCAAAACGGCGCGTTTATATTGAATGAGAGCTACAAACTTGTATAATCAGGACTTATTAACACCCGGCCGTCCGTTAATTCTCTCAGGAACTGCGCCTCTGCGCAACAGCCACGACTCCCCGGCAGCAAAATCATTCGGAATAACAGTCCTCACTTGCATGCAGTCAATCTCCTTTGAGATTTCAATAGTGCTGTTTTGAGTTACATTCGAACGGAAATGACTATTCGGCGTGGTAGAGTATAATATAACACTTGCACACACACACACACACACACACACACACACACACACACACACACACACACGCATGTATATATATATATATATACATGTATATACATATACATATATATATATATATATATATATATATATATATACATATATATATATATATATATATATATATATATATATATATGTGGTTTTGCTTGCTGTGAACATTATTTCTGCGGATGAGAGTTTTATTTCCAGTATTCACTAATAAGTGTGTTTGTTACTGCAAACACGGGCGCTTATTCCGGGCGGGAGTTCTCACTTTTTCAATTATTGCATTTAGAATATTTGTTTTTTCCCTTACATATATATATATATATATATATATATATCGTAAATATATATGTCTATGTACCGTTTGATTTAATTACCTAGAAATACATTGGTCATTCTTCGCGCCACGCATTTAATAAACCTGGTTTATTTCACTCTAATATTGTTTTCTTCGATCATTGTCCCTGATCAATATCCACCAACAAGAAGCGCGTGTAAAATGACACGATATCAATAATAAAATTTTCTTACGTAGCCTTCATGGTGCGGAGATACCAGTTACTTTTAGAGGACAGTGGTAAAAACAGCAGTTCACCTGGCTAAACTACATTTGGCACATTCCGTCAAGAGTCATGGCCGCACCAAAGCAACTAAAACATTTAAAAAATGTACTGCACAGAGGTTCTGCGAGACAAACTGGGCGTGCGCCAGCGTCCGCGTAGCGAACGCGCGCTCGCTAGCAGACGACGTGCTTGACAACGACAGCAAAATTGAAGACGTCGCCTTGTATAATCCCTGCCTCAAATATATACGTTTGACAAAATGGTGTAAACATAAAGTTGTAGTTGAAATAAAGCACTATTTTAAGAGCGTACTATGCGCAATCGGCCTCGGCGCCCGCAGCGAAAGTACGTTGAATATGCCGCGGAGCGCGTCTCCGCCCCAATCCAGTTCGCTCGCAGCGCCCTCGCACTATTTTTCCACACGCGGCGCCTCAGCGGCAGAGCGCCGTTCGGCCCACTAAACCATGGACACTCTAATTGTGACTTCGGATTGGCATCGTCCTTGGAGAGCCAGTACTAGAGTGACCTAGAATATGGGAGAGTGTCCAAAGCGCCGGCTCCAGCGAGGGCCTTTTTCTGTGAACTGCCGCGCCGCGCCGCTGCTGCTCCGGACCCGTGGGCTTTTCGCGCTCGCGAAGCGCGCGGGAAGCGAGGGTCGTCTGCTACGCGTTGTAGGTTTTTGCGTTCATTTTCCACGCAAAGCACTTAAACCCTATTTAACTTCAACAGTGTGGCGCTGCATGGAGCTTATCTATCTCTGAGCGTTTCTTTGTGCTTGGGCAGCAAGAGAATGCAAAAACTAACGTATCAACCTCATCAGCGCGGCCTAGCTCCGGTGCTAGAGTTCGGGAACGGTATTACGGTAACTGTGCGTGCGTAGAAGCGCGCTAAATGAGACCGTGCAAGGAAAGAACGTAAAAAAAGATGGGCACGTGGGCAATATCACCATGCTTGCAAGAATAAGAGTAACGAAAAAAGTAAATTACTCGCGAAGTCAAGTGAAATACTTAAGTGCGTGCAGTGACCGCTTCGCTCATCACTACGTGCTTTTGACTCACGGTCGGTAGTAGTTTAGAGCCATATGCATATGTATTTACTCATTAATTTTTTAGCCTCGACAATACTTTATCATGAACAGAGCACAGTGAGAAGGTGTAAGGGCAACAAGAGAAGGAGCAGAGACGGTCTTAACGCCGCAATATTGTCACGTGCCTTGTGAGAGAACTGGCGACGCGACGTTTATTGAGGGTAGCGGCTCCTGAAAAACACGGCGCTGGGGGCTGGCTATGGAGCGGGCGGAGAAGCACGCGCACTTCTTCCTTCTTGTCCGTGCCTGCCTCTTAGCACTGTACCCACTACTGCTGGTGGCATTTCCCCCCTTCCTCGGAAAGAGCATCGACTCGATGCTCAAGAAGGGGTTTTAGAAAAGGAGGGGGAAACAGCATGGGCAAGGCAGGTGCTCGTGCAAAGGACACAATCACAGCTAGAGGAAAAACAAAAGCACAGCAGCGGGGAAGCGCGACGGGTACAGTCTCAAGAAACAGAGAGGTTGCAAACAGTAGCGTAAGTAGAAAGATGAATAAAAAAATAATAATCACGAACGCGCAACATATGGCTTCATGCGCACAACGTGAACTACGTCAGGGCGAGGTTGTTGTCTACGCCGTGTTGGCGCCGCACTGTCTGGAACGACTTCGTAGTTCACGTCACTAATGCGGCGCAGCACTTTGTATGGGCCAAAATACCGGCTAATCAACTTTTCACAAAGGCCACGGCGGCGAACAGGGGTCCACACCCACACTTGGTCTCCGGGACTGTAGCGCACTTGCCGGTGACGGATGTTATAGCGCCGTGCATCTGCATGTTGCTGCTCACCGATGTGCAACCGCGCGAGCTGGCGGGCTTCCTCAGCGCGCTCAGCAAATTCTTCGGCGTCAGTCGTTAGGTGCTCGGTGTCGTGACACGGAAGCATAGCGTCCAGCATCGTCTGTACTTCGCGGCCGTAAACGAGGCGAAATGGTGCGAACCGTGTCGTTTCTTGTACGGCGGTATTATACGCGAAGGTCACGTAAGGCAAGATGCGATCCCATGTTTTGTGCTGGACGTCGATGTACATCGAGATCATATCTGTGATGGTTTTGTTTAATCGCTCCGTAAGTCCATTGGACTGCGGATGGTAAGCAGTCGTCTTGCGATGCCTGGTGTTGCTCAATTGAAAAATTTCGTCCATGAGCTGTGCCGTGAATGCCGTTCCTCTGTCTGTGATTACAGTGGATGGGGCACCATGACGCAATACAATGTGGCACATGAAGAACTGTGCTACCTCAGAAGCCGTGGCTCGTGGGAGCGCCTCCGTCTCGGCATAGCGGGTTAAATAGTCAGTGGCGACG